>NW_025352725.1:0-4421 GCF_016433145.1 Gracilinanus agilis
CACCGCCAGTCATCCTGACTTTTGTCTTGCCATTGGACTTCAGTGACTCTGGAAGGGAGAGCGAAACTGATGACTTTAGGTAACGCTGCCTCACCTGAATCCAATTCAGGAGACAAAGTCCTTTTCAAAGACAAAGGACAAACAACGATTAGGATGACTGTTGAAAGCACTACCATTTTCCTCATCTCCCAGGCTTATAACCTTGATATTAACTCCCACTCCCCAACTAGTCACTTTCCTTCATCCCACAAGTCTTTAAAAAAAACCTTCACTTAACTTTTTTAGCTCATGCAGCTATTTTCTCATCTCTTTCCTTCCCTTCCCTTCCCTTCCCTTCTCTTCCCTTCTCTTCCCTTCCCTTCCTTTCCCTCCTGAACTTCTTGAAGAAGTTTTCTAAACCTCAAATCTCCATGTCTTTGTTGCCTACTTTCTGCTCAATCTCTGGTTATCTGGCTTTTGCTGAAACTGTTCTACTGAAACTTTCTCTAAGCAGGGGTTCTTCATCTGTGGTCCATGAATTTGTTTTAAAAAAGATTTTGATAGCTGCATGTCAATGTAATTAGTTTGTAACTAATGCAATTAGTGTAGTTAATATAATTTGTTTACTTCATAATCCTGTGTATTTTATTTTATGCATTAGAATGGGAGTCCATAGGCTTCACCAGCCTGCCAACAGGCTCCAATGAAGCTGCTAGATGGCACAGTGGATAGAGAACTAGAGTGAGAAAGCCCTGAGTTCAAAATTGGCCTCAGACACTTTCTAGCAGTCTGACCCTTTTGTTTGGTCTGTAGAATGGGGATAATAGTAGTATCTACCTTGCAGAGTTGTTGGGAGGATTGAACGAGGTAATATAGGCATACTTGTAAAAATGTTTTGCCTGAAAAATGTTTACTAAAGTCTTATAGCCTTTCCTCCCTCTTACCCATGACACAAAAAAGGTTAAGAATTTTGAGGTAAACAATGACCTAATCAATGAGTCCAATAGTCTTCTCCTAGTCTTCATACTCCTAAAACTCTCTGCAGTTTTTTTATATTTTATTAATCCCCCTCCTCTTCTTTGGCTTCAGAAACCCATTTCTCTTACCGTCTCTGTAACCATTCCTGTCTCTTTCATTGGCTCCTCACTCTATTCTTGATGCCTCACCTACTCAAGGAACTCTCTTGCATTTTCCTCTCTTTTTTTTCCTTAGTAAACTTCATTTCTTTAGCTCTCCTCCTCTCATTCCCATCTTATTTTCCTGACTCTGTGATCTGTCTCGCCCTTTAGATTGCATGTTCACTGAGAGCAGGAACTGTCTTTTTATTAATTGTGTCTCTGGCATTTAGCACAGTTCCTAGAAATGTCATAAATATTTAATAAATGTTTAGTGGTTTCAATTGCCACCTCTATGCAGATGACTAAAATTTGTATCTCCAATCATACATCTTTTTTGAGCTCCAGACATAAACCTCAAGTTTCCTAAGGGAAATTTGTTGATACCTCAAACTCAATATGTCAAAAAGAAATAGCTAGATCAATAATCATATGAAAAATGCTCAAATCACTAATAATTAGAGAAACTCAAATTAAAACAGCTCTGAAGTACCAACTTACACCCATCAGATTCACTAACATGCCAGAAAAGGATAATGATATATGTTGGAGGGGATGTGGAAAAATAGAGATACTAATGCATTGTTCGAAGAGCTGTGAACTAGTCTAACCATTCTGGAGAGCGATTTGGAACTATGTTCCAAAGGTCTAGAAAACTGTGCATACCCTTTGACACATAAATATCACTACTAGCACTGTATCTCAGAGATCAAATCAAAAGGAAAAGGACCTATTTGTACAAAATATATTTATAGCAGCTTTTTTATGGTACCAAAGAATTGGAAACTGAAGGGATGCTCATCAATTGGGGAATGCCTGAATAAGCTATGGAATACAATTGTGCTGTAAGAAAAGATGAAGGGAATGGTTTTAGAAAAACCTGGGAAGACTTATGTGAACTGATGCAAAGTGAAGTGAGATGATTATACACCATAGCAATAATGTCAACTATGAAGGACTTAGCTTCTCTTATCAACACAGTTATCCAAGATAATTCCAAAGAATTCATAATAAGAAATGCTATCCACCTCCAGAGAGAAATGATGAACTCAGAGTGGAGATTGGAGCATATTTTTCACTTTATTTTTTATTCTTCCAACCCCCCTCCATAACATGGACAATGTTTGAAATATGGTTTGATGATTTCATACCACATTTCTTGCTTTCTTTTTGGAGAGAGGAAGGATGGAGAAGAGAGAGAACATGAAACTGAATAAAAATATAATTTAAAATAAAAATAAATGAACAGATGAGTGGTACAGTGGATAAAGCTCTGGACCTGGAGTCAGAGAGACCTGAGTCCATCAAATCCAACCTCAGATATTTACTAGCTGTATGACCTAGGCAAGTCACATAACATCTCTCTGTCTCAGTTCTCTGCTCTGTAAAATGAGGATAATAATAACACTTACCTTTTAGGGTTAACTTGAGAATAAAATGACATATTTGTAAAGTGCTTTACAAACATTAAGTCTATGATTATTATTATTACATATTTCCCCCTAAAACTGCTCATTCTTTTAACCTCATTATTATTATTCTTTGGCACTACCAATTACTTGACCTTTCAAATCCTGGAGTTTTGTCTTTTGCCTTTCCCTCTTCCTCGCCTCTTATAGCCAGCCAGTGACCAAATCTTGTCAACTCCACCTGTACAATATCTCTTGCATCTTTTCTAGTCCTATTCTCCATCATCTCTGCCACTACCAGAGAGGCAACCGCAGTGTAGTAGCAAGAACCCTGGGATTGGGAATATCAACTCTTCTACATATTCCCTGGGTGACCTTGGGTAAGTTTTTTTTTAACTTTTGTTTGCCTCAGTTTCTCATCAATGAGGGATAGACCTTAATGATCTCCAGGATCTTCTCCAGCCCTTAATCTTATGCTCCTAATCTAAGACCACCCATTTGGATTATTGCAATAGTTTCCTCATTGATCTTTCAGCTTTTACTGGCATCCTCTTCTAAAGTATCCTTCACATGGTAGTCAAAAGAATATATATTTTTTCCAATTTTAATATTTTATTTTTCCCAGTCACATGTAAAAAGAATTTTTTGACATTTGCTTTTGAAAGTTTGAGTTCCAAATTCCCTCCTTTCCACCTCTCCCCTGTTCCTGAGATGTCGAGCAATTTGATATAGGTTATACAATGTGCAAAACATATTTTCATGCAGAAGAGTTTTTTTTTTACCTTTACCTTCTATCTTGGAATGAATACTAAGTATCAGTTCCAAAACAGAAGAGCAGTAAGAGCTAGATAATTGTAATTAAATGATTTGCATGCTGGATCACAGATTTGGGAAGTGTCTCAGGCCACATTTGAACCCAGGTCCTTCCCACTCCAGACCTGGCTCTCTGTTCAATGAATGACCTAGCTGGCCCTAGAATAATCTTTTTTTTCAGCACCAGAATTTCTCTCAATTTCCTTCCCTTTCCATCTTCCTAGCAAATACTATTTTTAAAAGAAGAGAAAAAATGAGTATACTTAGAAATATATATCACTATATCAATGCTTAGAAAATCATATCAATACTCTATCCACTGTGCTACCCACTGCCTCCTGTGTCCTGAATTTTGCATATAAGTGCTTAGTACCTAGTAGAAAGTTAGCATGTATTTGCTGAGTTGTATCCTATACAATATATTTGTAAAATGCTCTGCAAACCTTAAAGTAGTGTGCTAGCTATTATTATCGTACCATCTATTTCCGAGGTTCTTAATCTCAAGTCGGTGAGCTTGTTATTTAAAAAATGCTTACCCTCTGTCTTAGAATCAATACTATATGTTGATTCTAAGGCAAAAGAGCAGTAAGGGCTAGACAATGGGGGTTAAATTACTTGCCCAGGGTAACATAGCTAGGTTGTTTGTTTGTTTGTTTTTAAATATTTTGATAACTTTATTTCAATGTGATTTCCCTCTTTGTAATCCTATTTGTTTTATTTTATTCATTTAAAAACATTATTCTGAAAAGGTTCAGAGTGATTTCTAGGACTTCCCAAGGGATTGGTCTCAGAAACAAAAAGAACCTCAATACAATTCATCTCCATTATTTTACAAATGAGAATACTGAGACACAAAGAAGTTGTAACTTGTCCAGTGTAACACAGCAAGTTAACAGTCGAGTAGGATTAGAACCTAGCTTGCTAGAATCCTTTTTAGTACATCATATTCTAAGCCATAGATGCGATGTGTATTGAGGTGTAAATTACAGCTTTGGGGGAGGGTCAAGGTGGGGATGGAGACATCTGCTTTCTTGAGTGTCTTTTTTTTTCTCCTTCCCTCCCTTCCTTCCTTCCTTCCTTCCTTCCTTCCTTCCTTCCTTCCTTC
>NW_025352726.1:0-3791 GCF_016433145.1 Gracilinanus agilis
TTCTCCTTCTTCTCCTTCTCCTCCTTCTCCTCCTCCTTCTCCTTCTTCTTCTCCTCCTCCTCCTCTTCCTCCTTCTTCCTTCCTTCCTTCCTTCCTTCCTTCTTCTCTTTCTCTATACATGTGTCTATATTTACATATATATATACACAGCATATATGTACATATACATGTACACACATTTATGTGTATGTATTCAGCACACAATGGTCACTGATCCATCAAAGTATGTCATAATCTGAATACAAGCATTCTTTATTTACTTCATTTGTCCTGTGTGAATAATCAAACCAAGTTCTTTTGCTTGATTGCAGAGCTTTTCCAGGGCGTTCTGTCATGCTCCCCACCAGCATGATGACATCTACAAATAGAGGCAATGTGAAGATCTCACCATCCATAAGGGATCCTTCCATTTGGATTGTGCACTGGCCCTTCTCCATGAGCACAACAAAAAACAGTGTGGATCATACATCTTTTTTTTCTCCTTATTCTGTTATAAAGGTCATAATATCTTTGAATAAAGCTATATCTGCTGCCAAGTCATTTAAGAAATTCTATATAATTTGTACATGTGGAAGGGAGACGTTTGTTGGAGAAGAACCTTTAGGGTAGTGTCTTTGTTTTGCTTGCTGTAACGAGGGACAGGTCAATAAGAGCCCTGTCTTGGGATTATGTGCAACACATCCTACCTGCCAACGGCTGCTCCCATGTGTGTTGGGTTGGTGAGATTGCTTCTGGATATGTGTGAGGAAAGGGTCCAGCTCCCTGGCTAGACACATGCTTCTCTTATATGACTTTTTCCTGGATATTCATTGAGTTGTGAAGGAAAGCCCATTGAGGAACTTAACGTGAGGGGGAAAGACACTCCCCAGTTCAACTATTGACATTCTTCCTTCAGGACACATGGGAATATGGCAGCATTTTTTGTTCAGCTAGGTCAATGGCAAAGGTACCCTCTGTTCCCAGGTCAGTGCATGAGCACGTGGTCTTCTAGGGAAGCCTGTGTCTGGGAGAGGGATGGCTCCTGTTCTTGTCTTCTTACTTTTGGTAGAGTGCCTTGGGAGATCTCCAAAGGTTGTAAGACTCACGACAGGTCTAACACATGAGCCTGGGATGCAATTCATCCTCAGGAGATCATTGTGGCACTCAGCTTAGCAGTAAACTGACAGAGAAACTGAGACTGTATGTCCTGTAGGTAGGGAGCCTCTATGCCACATGTGAAAGTGAATTTAATAGTAAAAGAATGTTTGTAGCAAGTGCTTCAATGAGATAGCCTATTCCGTTTTGTGTTGAGTTGCTTATAGACTCTTTGTGACTTCATTTGAGTTTTCTTGGCAAAGATATTGGAGTGGTTTGCATTTCCTTCTCCAGGTCATTTTACAGATGAAGAAATGTAGGCAAACAGGGTGAAGTGCCTTGCTTAGCCAGAAAGTGTCTGAGGCCAGATTGAAGTCAGGAAGAGGAAGGTGAGTCTTCCTGACTCCAAGGTGCAAATCTTATTGGCTATGTCAATTTTTCTTATAAAATTTGTATCTTCCTATAATTAGTTGTTTATGTTTATATTGTCTCTCAGTTGTCTTTTGGGGGACTATTAATAATGTTAGAGCTTCCCTCCACCCTGTCTTCCCTTCTTTAGATGCCTTTTGAATTGATTTTTCAATATATTCACAACTGTATGACTTCTAACACGGTTCTCCTTTATGTATATTTGGTTTAATCTAGACACTTTCTCCATCTTTATTATCTTCAGTGCATGTTCTGCTTCTGCGATATCCCAAGTAATAGCTACCATGATAGCTGAGGCATGGCGACTCTTCTGTTTTTGATGGTGAACAAATTTTCTTATAAAAATCTTGGCAAATTAAAAAAAATCTGATCCTTTTGTCCTTTCATTTCTTATCTTCAGATGCCCTTGGGATGAATTTATTTATTTGGATCTTTCTCCAAACTGGCTTTAGTCTCCATTGCTTCTCTCCATTTTATCAGGCAATACTGCTCATAATTTTCCATTACCTTCCAGAAGATTTGTTCCAATTAAGTTTATTTTTGAAACCGGGGCTACTCTTTTATGACCTTTTCCCTAAAGTCAGTGGAAAAAAAACAACAAAGGCATTTCTGAGGCTCTTTTAATCTCCTTGCTATGACATTTGATTTATATTGGTTATATTACTGTATGATGTCATTATAGCTTGAGTGTCCATGATTTCTTTGGTGCATTTTCATCATCAGTGACTTGTCAATTGATCAGGAAGGAATTGTTTTAATTGCCTTCCATATCTTTTTGTAATTTTCTTGTTTTCTTTGAACTTTGCATGGATTTTTATCTTTACTCTGTTTTCAGTGGTTGACATATACATAGACATCTGATTAAGGAACGAGTCCTGCATTAGTAATGAGTCATTTTCTGCCTATTAATATATAATCCATTTTATATTTTTTCCCAGTGTTTTTGGGTGTGTACCATATCCAGCACCCATAAATGGTTGTCCTGAATATCTTCATGACCCACAGGCTCCTGTACATGTCTTTGGCTCCTTTTAATTCTTATAAATAAACACACACTAATATATATACTAATATTATTCTCACCGCTCTTCCCTGATGCTTGGTGTCCCAGAGTTTCAAAGTGTATGAGGATTTAATCTAGAGAGTTCTATGCAGTTCTTTGTAGAATGTTTCTACCTTACCATTCCTTGAAACAGATGATGACATTTAAGCTGCAATTATTTTCATGGTGGTCTTTTTTGCAAATACTTATCATTAGCATTGCAAAATGAGATGTACAAATGACCCGTGAAATGATGTTTCTCGTTGCTTTTAGAGACATGATAAAAACAGCTCTGCCAAATCCTTTATTTGACTCTCCAAGGAAAGCTTATAAGCCATCTTCCATTTAGATGCCACTTCTTTCCTTTCTTCTGGCGTCATTTGTACCAAGAACATCAAGATGGACACAATTCAGTTCTCCCAACTGTAAGCCCACTTGCTGGTCTCATTTTTACATCTTCCTTTGAGAATACCAATGGCTAGGTTAAAAATGTTCTGCCTCCTCTGCTTCCCTTTCTTCCACTACCATTGTAGAAGCAAAAGGGAGCCACAGAGGGCCCAGGATCATTTTGTATTTGGTTGACATTGTTTTATGTTGATCCCTTGTCATGATTTACTCTCCAACCATTTCTATGACCTCACTTTAATCTAACACCACTCTGACCTTCCCCATAGATCTGATAGGTGAGCTTTTGCCTTATCTTGATGGAAGCAAGGACTCCACATCTTCTCTTCCAATGTCTTGCCAACCCTCTATATACTCCTCTACCCCTTTTCCATCACCTTTATATGCTTTTTTTCTTTCATTAAAGTATAAACTTCTTGATACTCATGATGGCTAACATTTATCTAACACATTAAAGTTTGCAAAGCACTATACACACACATCATTGCATTTGACCCTTACAACAATCCAGTGGGTTAGCTGCAATTATTAGTTTCATTTTATAGATGAGGAAACTGAGGCAGAAAGAGATTAACTGACTTGATCAAGGCCATACTGCCGATGAGTATCTGAGGCCAAATTTGAACTCAAAATTTTCTAAACTGTATGAAGTCTATACCTAATGGTTTTGAGGGTAAGATGTGTCTTGATTGTTTATATTTGCATCATTCCCAGCTCTTAGCACAGTGTCTGGCACAGAGAAATCATTTAATAAATGCCCTTTGTCAGTTCTCTCTCTCTCTCTCTCTCTCTCTCTCTCTCTCTCTCTCTCTCTCTCTCTCTCTCTGTCTGTCTGTCTGTC
>NW_025352727.1:0-4435 GCF_016433145.1 Gracilinanus agilis
AGAGAGAGAGAGAGAGAGAGAGAGAGAGAGAGAGAGAGAGACTTCCATTTGCAATAACTGTGAAGGTAAAGAGCTGTTCTGAGTTCTGCTGTTCACTCCAAGCAAGCCTAAAAGGCTTAGCATCTGCAGTTGAGGACTGACTGTGACACCCAGAGGTAGTATAGCCACCACCCAATCTGACATCATTCCCTCTTAGGCTGCACTCTATCTTGACTTTATCATGCTAGAGAACTTTCTTCAACCTGGAAGTTCATTCTCCTTATGGATTTCTCACACTGGAAGTACCATCCATCCCTGGGACCTTTTTCTCTGATTGTCTGGTTCCTCCCAGAAACCTCTATTTTAAGGATGCTCAAGACACTCCTGTCTTCATTCTTCTTCAGGCTGCGTTCTTGAGTCTCCAGTCTTTCTCCGATGGCTCAGCTCAACTACCCTTCCCTCCTTCTCTCTCCTTTTCCCCTTTACACCTTTTTCTTGACCCAGTCTCCCACCTTCACTTGTCATCTTACTTTTATGTATTCTCTTTCTCCATTAGAATTCAAGCACTTTGAGGGCAAGGACTCTTTTTCTGTTTCTATTGGTATTCCCAGTGCTTAGTGCAATGTCTGACACATAGTAAATGCTTAAAAGATATTTACTGACTTCATGAGACAGGGTTCAGAAAGTATAGATTACCATTAGGCTCATGATCTCTGGCACAAGCACACCTGGAAGAAGAGGAAGAGGATTCTGAAGACGTTATCAGGGATGTAGTTGGTTATTTTCCCAGATAGAATGTAAACTTCTTGAGGAAAAGGACTTTAACTTTTGTAACGGGCCCTCATACAGTGCCTGCACATAGTAGATCAATACATATTGATTAACACTATTACACGTTCATTATTAGTTAGTGCTTTGGTATATTCACAGAATCACAGAAATTCAAGTGTTAGAAATGAACATCTTGAGTCCAACCTGCAGCTGAGCGAGCATCCCCTCTAGAATCATGTAAACAGCAGTCATCTGGCTTCTACTTAGAGATCTCTAATGAAAAGGTATCCACCACCTCCTGTGGCACACCATTCCACCCCAGTATAACCCTAATTGCTAAGAAATTGTCTTCTTTACGTTGATCTGGTCAACCTCAGCAACTTTTGCTCCTAATTCTTCCCTCGGGGTCAGGTACCACAAATTGAATTACTTTTCCACATCACAGCACTCCAAATACTAGAGGACTAGTATGACATCACCCTGATTCTTCTCTTCTCCAAGTTAAACAATCCCTTGTTTCAACAAGTTAAGAGATCCTCGTAGAATGATCTCTAATCCCCTCAGCATCCTTGTCACCCTCCTTAGGATGCTTTCCAATTTGTCTTCATAAGGAGTGGTGGACATAACACTCCAAGTGTGGCCTGACCTAGGCAATGACTCTCAAAGAGTATCCGGGGACATGCTGGTATACTGCACATTTATCTAGGTGGGCCATAAATTATTTGGAACTTATACTTGTCATCACAAGCATGTGTTGCCAACTTTAATGTGAGATTCCTCTTAGCAAATAATAATACTGTGCCAAGAATCACAGAAACTTTGGAAATACTAGATCAAAGGAACGAATTTTCACCATTTTCCTTCTAGACACTCTGCTCCTTGGAATGCAGCCTAAAATCACATGAACTTTTTGGATTCCATGTAACCCTGTTGAATCTTTTTAACTTTGAACCACACTG
Source organism: Gracilinanus agilis (assembly GCF_016433145.1). Classification (NCBI taxonomy): domain Eukaryota; kingdom Metazoa; phylum Chordata; class Mammalia; order Didelphimorphia; family Didelphidae; genus Gracilinanus; species Gracilinanus agilis. The sequence continues at coordinate 1,710 of NW_025352727.1, forward strand.
AGACCCCCAGATCTTTTTTCCTGGATTCATTCCAAACAATAAAGAGTGTTACATACATCCAGAGAAAGGAAAGATGACTATGCATGAGCCAATCAGAAAGAAAGTCTTATGGAAGAAGTGGGATTTTGCTGGTGTTTCAGAGGTTGGCAAAAGGAAAGGGGAAATCAAATACAACTGAAGTTGGGAAAGAAAAGAATGAATAAAGGTTTGAAATGAGAATGGGACTACTTGGAGTAGCCTAGTCTAGTTGGCAGAGGTGAAATCTTAGCATTCAAAATTTGAAAGAAACCACACAGATAATAGAATCATAGAACTCTGGGATCTAGAGATGCAAGGTAGCTAGTTAGGAGGCTCCTAACCTTTATTATATCATAAACTTGCATCTACAAAATTAAAAAATCACACCCATTATTAAGCTTTAAAGCCACTTTCGGCTCTCAATCCTCTGATCTAAGGGGATAGCTAGGTGACTCAATGGCCCAGAGATAAGAGTTCTTGGGTTCAAATCTGACCTCTGACACTTCCTAGTTGTGTGACTCTTGACAAGTTATTTAAAACTCCCATTTCCTAGTCCTTATCACTCTTCTGTCTTGGAACCAATAAAGAGTAATGATTCTAAGATGGAAGGTAAGGGTTTAAAAAAATTCTCTGATCTAAGCATCCCATGCATTCATAGCTTGACTGGCAATTCTGCAGAAATCATCTAACAGCAGCAGCTTTCAGACTGGATGTATTATAATCCTACCCCAGCCTCATCACTTCAAATCAACACATTTTAGATCCATTAAGTCCAGATCAAGGACAAGGGCATGGCGCTGTAGATTCAGAGCAGCAAAGAACATTAAAGATAATTCAGCCCAACATTAAAGATAATTCAGCCCAACCCCCTTATTTTACAGATGAAGTTACAGGAAAAAGAAATAACTTGCCCAAGGTACTAGTTGAATCAGGTTTTGAAGGTTGGTTATCTGACTCCAAAGTCAGTCCTCCTTCCACTGAACTAGGCAGTTCTGTGTTAAGGTACCAGATAGACTCAATAAAGCACTTATGTTTTAGGCAATATGGAAAGAACCTGGCCTGATAGGAAGTTAAGACCAAATTTAGATTTTAAGCAAAGCCTATTTTTAAAAAAGTATACCAGGACCCCAAATTCACCATCTAAATAAGTCACTGGAAACACTATTTCTAATGAAGCTCTCAAAAATTAAAAAGAAGTGCTATTTATGAGTAAGAGGCAAAGTACCCAAATTCTACTTGAGTAGAATCAAGAGTGAAAGTGATATGAACAGATGTGTCATTGCCCAAATGGGTCCTCTATGCAAAGGAGCTGCAGCTAAGTGGAAGAAATGTTCCTTCTTGGAAATTTCTTTAATGTTTTCCCCAAAGAAGATGGAGAAGAACTTCCAAGGAAATCCCAAGTACTGGCACAACAAATAGCTGAAACCAACAGAATGATTACTCCCTGAGGGCAAGGCTTATGGTGCTATTTGTATTCCTAGCATCTAGCACAGGGTCTTACACAGGCTAGTTACTTAATAAATGTCTGTTTAATTGAATTTAATGTAGAATATAACCTCTATGAGGGCAGGAACCAATTTTTTTTTCTTTATATCTCTGGGACTTAGCAGATCATCTGTCACACAAAAAAAGGAGCTTACTAAATAAATGTCAAATTCACTAAACTGAATTGTATTCACTAGTAGAATGTGAGATCTGCTTCATTTGTGCCTTGTATCTCCAGTGCCTAGCACAATGCCTTACATATAGTAGGTGCTTTAAAAAATTATTTGTTAAATTAGATTGAACCACTATCCTAGACTGTTTATTTGCTTCTGTGCAAGAAAGTGAATTTCCATAATTCTCATTTCCAGAACTCATATAGTGATGTTCCCTAAAATGATCCTATGAAATACATCTGTGTTCTTTGAGTTTTTTGTTGTTTGTTGTTGTAGTTGTTGTCTTTGTGAGTGTGGGTTTTATTTATTATTTTACTTTGATAAGGATCTGTATTTGATCAGTTTAGGGCAATCTCTGAGAAGAAATTCCTTTCTAGCTACTTGTCTATGACTTAGAGGGTTCACAGAGACTCTTCAACATTCAGTAACTTACCTGGAACTATCAGGTAAAGTGAGTCACAGGCAGAACTTAAATATAGGTCTCTCTTCAAGGCTGGACCTCCATCTACTATGCTATCCTGAATCTCAGAAAGTGTCATTATTCCCATTTTACAGAGTATGAAACTACGTGAAATAACTAATACAAGGTCATAGAACTTATAAATAACAAAGCTAAGAATAAGGTAAGCTAAGATCTGGAGCCAGCTAGATAAAATGTTCTCTCCACTACCCTATGCCAAAGTCTTCCATCCACCATCAAACACTCTTCTAAATCTGGATAAAAATATCAAAGTTGTATATAGCCATATAAAAATTCTCTGAATCATTTCTGATTAGAGAAAAGCAAATCAAAACAATTTGGAGCTATCATCTCACACCTATCAGATTGGTTAAAATGACAAATGTTGGAGGGGAGATGGAAAAATAGGCACACCAATATACCATTGGTAGAATTGTAAACTGTTCCAACCTTTTGGGAGAGTAATTTTGAATTCTGCTCAGAGAATTATAAAACTGTCCACATACTTTGACCCAGCAATACTACTATTAGATCTCTTTCCCAAAGGGATCAGGGAAAATTAAATAACCTATATATATATATATATATAT
>NW_025352728.1:0-3433 GCF_016433145.1 Gracilinanus agilis
TCCTGTCTCTGCAGCTGGAGGGACTGGCCAGCTAGGCCCTGCTGGCTCTCTTTCCACCTGGCTCTGAAGGGCTAGAGGCACACCCATCTGTCCCAAGGCCACTAGGACATAATTCAAAAAGGCCAGACTGCTTTCCAGATCCAAAAACCAGTCTGCTGACACCAGCAGGCCCTCCCTCCAGAGATTTGCCAGGCTGGTCAGAGAACTCGGGATTACAGTCATTACCTTCTAACTACGGCCATGGTCTTGAACTCCTCCACAGCCTGTGGGACAGACAGACCACTCATGGTGGGTCAGATTTCCCAGGGACACAGACCATTTTTGGTTTCATCTTTTTGAGTAATAAAGAAAAAAGGGGAGATTAGAGGAAGGGGTAGAGAAAGAAAGAAAAGCAAGAAGGAAGATGGGGGAAAATGGGAAAAGAGAAAAGGGAAGAAAAAATAGAAGGCAAGATGGGGCAAGGCTCAATTTCTGTTGGTTTGGCCTTAACTGCATGGCTTCTGGGAAATTCATCTAAGGTTTGAAAGGGAGAGGTTGGGTGGGTCTGTGTGCACTCTGGGTTGTTGCAGATTTTAGAAGGCCAACCAATGCGATGCCCCAATAAGTACCATGTGCCATCATTGGGCCTGTGGAGTTGTTCCTTTTGATTCACATTATTCTTCTAGCCTCTCCTCTATTTTCTTTCCCTTTTGCCTTCCTCTGCTCTGGTGACTTCTTTATTGTTTGTTTTTCAAGTGGGGGGGCGGGAATTTTTTTTTTCTTTTGGTGGTCCTTTCCTATTTGAGAGTATTTCTCCTATTCTTTTTTTTTTAATAAGACAGTATTTTTTTACTCAATTACATGTAATGACAATCTTTAACAATCATTTTCCAAAATGATAAGATCCAAATTATCTCCTGACTTCCCCCTTCCTGCTAGTAAGCAGTCTAATCTAAGTCATACATGGACGATCATGTAAAACATATCTCTGCATTGGTCATGCTGTCCCTCTCATCTATTCTTGAGCCAGTTGCTACTTCCCCTGACTACATTGTCCTTTCCCCAGCACAACCTGAATTATTTTTTGGCCTCTCCAGGTTAGATTCCATTTTCTTTCCAAGTTCTTCAGTCTTATTTTATGGGTTGCCTCTTCTCGATAGATGCAATATCTGTACCTGCTAAAGGCCAGCTTTTCCCTCTTTCCCTTTGTTCTCGCATTCTCTTACAACATAGATTTTTAACCTTTTTTGGGTCTTTGGTCCATTCACCCTCTTTGAGAGTCTAGTTTGGTAAAGCCTACAGACAACCACTTCAAAGAATAATGTTTTTAAATGCACAAAATAAAATATATAGGATTATGAGGGAAACCCATTATAATGAAAAGTCCACAGACCTCAAGTCAATGATCCTTGCCTTATGCTTACAAAGTCAAGCAGCCTGTACTCCATTTGGGGTAAGAAAAAGGAGAACTTCCATTTCCATAGTACTCTAAGGTTTACAAAGCACTTTTAGACCACAATACCAAGCCAGGGCTTGTGTAGTATTAATTCCATTTGGGATAAAAGAACATGGCACAGTGACCAGTGATAGACCTTGTCATCAGGATGACCTAGATTCATATCTGCCTTTGATATCCGTTAGTTGTGTGAGCAGGGGGAAGGCACAATCCCTTTTTCTCAGGAATCCTACTCTCCCTCCATTCTTCCTTTCCTCTGACTGGATTTCCTTGTCTTGTCTACCTCTGAAGTACGACAGTCACAAATAAGCCCGTCTCATCTGTACTATTGACTGGCAAGAGATCTTTGACCTACTTGGATTCTTCCCTGGGCCAGAGTGCCCCTTCTTCGCCAGCCTCGGGGTCCTCCAACTCCCAAGCAGCTCGCCATATTGGTGCCCGATGGAACGCGGCTTCCCTGGCCACCTTACCTGGCCACCGTTCAGAACGCTGGAGCTCCTCCGGAGAAGGGATTAGAGGCATTGACCTCGATGCTTTCTAAGATTATAAATTAGAAATGGATCGTGACCAGTACCAGTGCAAGAACTGTCCCACTGGGGAAATCCAAGATCCTCCGTGTGTGGATAGCTGACATTTACACAGCACTGAACTTACTCTCTTGTTTTAAGCCTCCTTTATGCCTAAGGCTGGAGGAAGGAAGAGAAGGCTGTGATTATTACCCCAATATTACACGTTTTTGGATTCCCAAGCTAGGAGGGCCCTGGAAGGTCAGCTAGTCCAAACCTTCCTTTTAAAGGTGAGGAACCTCAGCCTGCCCAAGCCGCCACGTCATTTAGGACCCTTACAGCGTGCTGGGGCTCCGATCTTGTCTTTTATCCCTTCACCCTCAGCATCTTCTCCTGAGTAGATGGGAGCAGGCGCAGGAAAGCCAGCACGGTGCTGCCTGTGTACCGACCACTACATTTGCCATCGGAACTGGGTTGGACCCTTTGCCATCACTACCTCCAGCAAGACACATCCTCCATGGGCCTCGTCTTTAATGGGAAAGAGTTGAAGCAGACAGCCAAGAGCCTTCCGGCTCCAAGTCCCCTTGGCCCATCCTTGTCCAAGCTTTCCCTGTCAGAGCCACAACCAAGCAGCTCTCCATCCTCCCAGGCTGGCCCCCCTGCACCCTGCTTAGATGCTGGAATCAATGGCCTGCTCGTGTGGGAAGGCGACAGCACAGGCACTGTTTGTAGCTCTCTTAACTGGGCGCTTGGCGTGGGTGGGTCAGACGGGACAAAGAATAACATTCCTGGCCCTTTGGGTGGTTTGTGCTGAGGCCGGCACATTGATGGAGGCAAAGGTTACGCTGAAATCCTTCAGCCTCTGAATGGCTTAGGATGTTGCTGTCCCTGGCCGGGGGGCACGAGGGCCAGTGTATAGCCTTATTGTGGATTTATTTTAAGCCTTTCAGGAGAATTCACCAAAGCCCAGACAACCCAGAAGGGGAACCAATGAGTAACATGAACCTATTTTGTGGGTCTTTTTACGCATCCATCCACCCACAGACACACAGGAAGGGCAGGGATCTAGACCTGTGATTTCATTGGCATAAGCCACATGTGGAGGACGGCATCCTCTTTACCAATACGAATCAGAACCTTCTTTGGACTGAGAGTCCTGCACAAACCGAGACTTGAACCCACCTCTTACAGACCAGTCCTCTAGCCATTAGAAGCCACATCTGCCTTTTTAATATATAATAACTAATATCTTTATACTTTGCTTTAGACGCATCTCATTTGAGCCTCACAAAAACTGTGAGATAGGTATTATTTAGCTCCATTTGACAGGTGAAGAAACTAAGACTGAAGGGTTGTGACTTATCCATGGCTGCACAGTCAGTGGGCAACAGAGGAAGGATTTCTATCACTCCTTAGACTATATTATACTTCTCATGTACATACCTGTTTTTATATTATATTATATTATATTATATCATATCATATCATATCA
>NW_025352729.1:0-5819 GCF_016433145.1 Gracilinanus agilis
ATATATATATAAAATCTAGGAAGCAACCAAAAATGAATATAAATTGAAACTTTTTTTAAATTAAGACTAACTCAATAGAGTCAAACTAATGATGATACCAAGGAAAATAATATTTTGGATATAATTGTGTGACAAACCAGGTTTTTTATTTCTGGTGTAGTAATATTTTGAAATTAATAGGTCACTTTGGTGAAATCCTACCAGGAATCAACAATTCTATCAGTAACTGTCAGAAATTCTTTAAACAATTTTTGAATTCATATCAGGTCTGGCTAAATAAATAAATTAAAGTTGATTTTGCTCTAACATTTGTAAAATAACTTTCAAAGGAAAGGTTCACATTTCTTTTCCTCTTAATTAGCATTATTATAATTAATGATAACCTGTAGGCCAGAACACTATTCCTAATGAGATGAAAATTATCTATGTAAGTCAATCAAAAATTAAAATCACTTTTCCTTAATTATTTGATAATTTAGATTACCTCAAATAGTCCCTTCTCCCTCAATACCTTAATTTTAGTTGAAAAGTGATGGTGGGGGCAATAAGTCATATAGAATTTTAAAATAAAATATATACTGGTTTAATTGATCCAATCCATGAAAAAATATTTTCAGGACATCTGTATTTGTAGGCAATGAGTGCTGTAAAAATCACAAAACAATTTTTAAAATATGAATAGGAGAAATGGCTATTATATCAACCAAGCAAATAATTAGCTTAACATTAAATGGGTGAAGCATGAACTTGAGGGACTTATTGTATTAATTAATTAATTAATTATGGATCCCAGAAAATGTCAGGAGTACAAAGTTCTTCAACACTATATATTTTTTGCTTTAAAATAGAAAGATAGCCCTCTGCACCTAAGTTTAATTAACATTAAATTTTTCAGTACATCTCTAGAACTGTTGTTTTAAGTCCCATATTCTCAGATTCCAGGTCTAAAAGTTTGCTTTCTTGCTCATCTTTGGGCAACTATAAACATAATTTTGTACTTGATGCCAGGAAAGATGTGCTGACCTGTATCTATTATGTATTAATTATCATTGAGTTTGTTGATTAATAAGTAAACATGTATTAAGCATTGTCTCTTTCTGCCTAGTGTTTTGCTAAGTTTTGGGGATGATTAAGTTTTCTGCATCTTCCAGGATCCTACATTCTATCTGGGGAGATAACATGTAGAGATGTATACATGAGTAAATAGGCAAAGAACAAATAAATCTTCACCATGTATTAATCATTTGTATATTTGTATGTGTGCACTTAACCCTCACCAGAAAGCTTTATCTGGCAGGATCAAGGATGTGTGAGATATTGAAAAAACATGATGTATATGCTTAAGCCACAAGGTGGCAAACTATAATTAAATCATCAGATCAAGTAACTGAGCATGGGCAAGTAGGCTTCCTGGAGTCCTGAGCTGTTTGCACTTTCTGCAGGGATAAATGCCAGTAACCATCCTTGCCCTTCCTAAGTTTCATATCTGCCTACTTGCTTCCATCAAAGTCAAAAGGGGCAGATATAGGATAGAAAGATGGAAATCCCTTACTAGTTTTGTTTTCCTCTGTCTTGTTACTAAATACTCTTAGGGACAAGTGTTACTATTAAGTAATTTTAGGTCTGCTTTCCAACCACCATTCCTATATCCTAGGCACTGACTCAAAAATGGAGAGAAAATGACAACTACAGTGTAAAGCAAAATTGCTTCAGACAAGGTTTACAAGTCAGAGGCTGTATGTTAATGAAAGTATAAATTTGCTTGGTTGCAGCCTGACTTTTGAACCTCATTTCACAATATTCTCTTTTGTTCAGACTGTATTCCATTCACTATACTTAATTAAATATTTCCAAATTTTATGCTATAATGTCTCGCCTCCATACATCCCTGTCATGTAGGCCATGCCTAAGGCTTTGAATGCTTTCCCTGCATGTCTGAACCTAATAAAATCCTTCTCTTCCTTCAATGTCCAGTTTAGATTCCACCATCTTAAAACCCTTCCTGGCACATGTTCCCCAATTCTTTAACTAAGTGATCTCTCCCTTTCCAAATATGCTTAAAGCACTGATGTTGCCCTATGCCCTTTTATCTTGAAGCATAGAAAATTTATTTGTGTATATATTTCACCTCACCTCCTAGACCGTGAGCTTCTGGGTTAACTCTAGAATGCAATATAACTCCTTCAAATTTGCATGGAGGCACAATCTATTTTCTGATCATAATTTCACATTGCTATCCTTCAAAAACTATGCTCCAGCCAGACAGAACTACTAGTTATCTCTGTATTTGGCACCTCTATGTCTTGCTTCTGTGAGTTTGCACAAGCTTTCTCCTATTTGGTGGAATTAATTCCTTCTTTAGACTCAGAATCCATCAGTATCTTAATGGTTCAGCTGCTGGATGCTCCTCCATGAAGCCTACTTAATTACTTTAATTGTTAATGTCTCTTCCCTAAAATTACCTTACCTTGATTATCCTTATACATTTGTCATGTGAACACCAATAGAATGTAAGCTCCTGGAGGAGTCTTTCATATAACAGATATTTAATAAATATTTTTGCACAGATATTTAAATTACTCATCCTTTATTTCAGTTTTTTCCATTTCTAACATCCAAATAAAATTTATAGTCCTTTCATTGAGGTCAGAATCAAAGATTTGTCAGCAAAGAGCATGGCAAAGAAGATATTTGAAGTGACATTTCTTTGATGTTCTCCTATAATCATCAAGGATGTTCTACTGTTTCCCTTCTGTTCTACTTCTTTTTATGAATATTCTTCTTCTAATTGATAGTTTCTAATTGATAGCTAACCTACTATATATTGTAGTCTTAGACCCTCTTCTCATAATTTGGACAGCCTTTTCATTTTTAGCTCAACAATTACTACTTTAGATTTCTAGAAAGTGAAGGTGGGCTCTTTCATTTTAGGTATTAGTAACTGACTTTAAAATAATTTTTTTTTGGTAATCCTCAACTCCCTCACATCCAGTATAATAGTATTTTTTATTTATAAATATTTTTCCAGATTACATATCAATACATTTAATATTCACTTTCTGGTATTTTGTAATCCATGTTCTCTATTTCCAACCTCTCATCCTTCCTAAAAAGGCAATTAATATGATATAGATTGTTCATATATTATCTTTTATATTTTTTCAATTTAGAATATTTTTCCATGGTTACATGATTAATGATTCCCCCCTCCCCTCTCCTAGAGTTGACAAGCAATTACAGTAGGTTGTACATGTATAATTATTCAAAACATATTTCCATATTATTTATATTTGCAGTAGAGTGATCTTTTAACATCAAAATCCTAATCACATCCCTATTGAACCACATGATCAATCATATTTTTCTTCAGCATTTCTGTTCCCACAGTTCTTTATCTGGAAGTGGATATCTTTTTCATAAGTTCCTCCTATTCTCCTGGGTTATTGCACTGCTGCTAGTAGAAAAGTCTATTACATTCAATTGTGCCATAATGTATCAGTCTCTGTGTACAATGTTCTCCTGGTTCTGCTCCTTTTGCTCTGCATCAGTTCTTGGAGATCTTTCCAGTTCACATGGAATTCCTCCAGTTCATTACTACTTTCAGCACAATAGTATTCCTTTATCATCAGATACCACAATTTGTTCAGCCATTCCCCAATCAAAGGGCATCCCCTCATTTCCCAGTTTTTTTTGTTTTTTTTGTTTTTTTTTTTGCCACTACAAAGGGTGCAGCTATAAATATTTTTGAAAAACACTTTTTCCTTATTATCTCTTTGGGTACAAACCCAGAAGTGGTATGGCTGGGTCAAAGGGTAGACATTGTTTTAAAGCCCTTTGCACATAGTTTCAAATTGCCTTGCAGAATGGTTGGATCAATTTACAACTACACCAACAGTGTGTTAGTGTATCAATTTTGCCACAGCCCTTCAAACATTTATTATTTTCCTTTATTGTTATATTGGCCAATCTGCTAGGTGTGAGATGGTACCTCAGAGTTGTTTTAATTTGCATTTTTCTAATTATGAGCGATTTAGAATACTTTTTCATGTGCTTATTAATAGTTTTGATTTCTTTATCTGAAAACTGCCTATTCATGTCCCTTGCCCATTTTCAGTTTGGCAATGGCTTGATTTTTTTGTACAATTAACTTAGTTCCTTATATATTTGCGAGATTAAACCTTTGTCAGAGAGTTTTCTTACAAAAATGTTCTCCCATTTGTTTCTTTCCTTCTAATTTTGTTTGCACTGGCCTTGTCTGTACAAGACCTTTTTAATTTGATTTAATCCAAGTCATTCTTTGTTTCTTGCTTGACCTTAAATTCCTTCTTTTCCCACAGATCAGACAGGTATACTATTCTATATTCACCTAATTTATTTATGATTTTACACTTTATATTTAAATCATTTGCCCAATTTGAATTTATGTTGGCATAGGGTGTAAGATATTGATCTAAACATAATTTTCCCCATACTGTTTTCCAATATTCCCAGCAGTTTTCATCAAATACTGAGTTCTTGTCCCAAAAGCTGGGATCTTTGGGTTCATGGAACACAAGCTTACTGAGATCATTTAACCCTAGTCTATTCAATTGATCCACCCTTCTGTCTCTTAGCCAGTACCATATTATTTTAATGACCACTGTTTTATAGTACATTATAAAATCTGTTACTGTCGGGCCACCATCTTTCATATTTTTTTTCATTATTTCCCTTGATATTCTTGATATCTTGTTCTTCAGGTGAATTTTGTTATATATTTTTTCTAATTCTGAAAAACAATTTTCTGGTGGTTTAATAGGTATGGCACTGAATAAGATGAGTTTGGGTAGGATTGTAATTTTTATGTTAGCTCATCCTACCCATGAGCAATTAAAGTTTTTCCAATTATTTAGATCTATTTTAATTATGTGGATAGTGTTTGGAATTGTGTCAATATAATTCCTGTATTTGTCAAATTCCTAAATATTTTATATTGTCTAGAGTGATTTGAAATGGTGTTTCTCTTTCTAAATCCTGCTGTTGAATTTTGTTGGAAATATATAGAAAAGCTGGAAATATATAGCAACTTTGCTAAAAATGTCAAGTATTTCCACTAGTCTTTTAGTTGATTTTCTAAAATTCTTTAAGTATACCATCATAAATTCTGCAAAAAGTGATAGTTTATTTTCCTCATTGCCTACTTTAATCCTTTTAATTTCTTTTATTCTCTAATTGCCAGCACTAGCATTTCTAGTACAATATTAAATAATAGAGGTGATAATAGGCATCTAGTACAATATTAAATAATAGAGGTGATAATAATTTCACTCCTGATCTCATTAGGAAGACTTCTAATTTGTCCCCATGGCAGATGATGCTTGCTGATGGTTTAAGATATATTCTATTTATTATTTTTACAAAAGGCCCTTTTATTCCTATACTTTCTAGTGTTTTTTCAAACATTTATTAATATTCATTTTTAACATGGTTACATGATTCATGCTCCTCCTTTTCCCCTTCGCCCCCCGCACTCCCCCCACCCATGGCCGATGCACATTTCCACTAGTTTTGTCATGTGTCCTTGATCAAGACCAATTTCCAAATTGTTGGTAGTTGCATTGGTGAGGTAGTTTTGAGTCCACATCCCCAATCATGTCCACCCCGACCCATGCGTTCAAGCAGTTGCTTTTCTTATATGGTTCCTCTCCTGCAGTCCTTCCTCTGAATGTGGGTAGCATTCTTTACCATAAATCCCTCAGAATTGTCCTGGGTCATTGTATTGCTGCTGGTACAGAGGTCCATTACATTCAATTTTACCACAGTATATCAGTCTCTGTGTA
>NW_025352730.1:0-5127 GCF_016433145.1 Gracilinanus agilis
ATATTATATAATACATAAACTATATATTTCAAATTATATGCAAAAACAATTTTTAACACTTGTTTTAAACTTTTTTGAGTTCCAAATTCTTTTCCAGTTTCCCTTCACCCATCATTGCAATAGCAAGCAATTTAATATAGACTCTACCTGTACAGTCAGACAAAACATGTTTATAGGGAAATTAGGTAGTTCAGTGGATAGAGAGCCAAGCCTGGAGTTGGGAGGTGCTAGGTTCAAATAGGACCTCAGACACTTCCTAGCTGCGTGACACTGGACAAATTACTTAATTCCAATTGCCTAACCCTTAACCACTCTTCTGCCTTGAAACCAGTACTTAGTATTCATTCTAAAGAGAAGGTAAGGGCTTAAAAAACATATTTCCATATTAGTCATGTTGTAAAAGAAAATAGACCCCACTGAAAAAAAAAACAGCAAGAAAAATTAAGTTAAAAAAAAAAGGGGGGGATGCTTCAATCTGCATTTAGACTCCATCTGTTCTTTCCCTGGAGGTGGAGAGTGTTTTTCATAAATGGTCCTTTGGCTTTTAAAGTCCTTCATAACCTCTATGCTGGCCCAGGCCTTTCCAGTCTTTTTACATCTTACTCCTTTCCCCTCCATATCTAAAATGCATTCCCTCCTCTGCTCCATCTCCTGGCTTCCCTGGCTTCCTTCAAGTCCCAAATGAATTTGAACCTTCTACAAAAAGCCTTTTATGATGATCTCTCTGAATTCTATGTCTTTCCTCTGTTGATTTTTCCCTTTGATCCCCCTGTATAAAGCTTGTTTGTACATAGCTATTTGTCTCCCCATTAGATCATGACTCTGAGAGAGAAGGAACTGTCTTTTACCTTTCTTTGTGTCTCTAGCACTTGGGACAATGCTAGGAATATAGTAGGTGCTTAATAACTCTTTATTGACTGACTATCCATGGTCTTTCTGAAGAGTTTGATAAAAGAAATTCCTAATTTGCATTCAACAGACACATCAGGGAAATAACTAAACTGTGTTAAAATCAGAACTTGCTTAAATCTAATGAAACAGCAGGAATGATGAACAAAGCTAAATGGAATGCTGAAAGCATGTTCTATGTGTGTTACATTTTCTACTTTTCACAGCATTAACTGATCCATGATCTCATTTGGTCCCTTTAGCAACACCTTAAGGAGGTAGCTAGGTGGTTCAGTGCATAGCGAGCCAAACTTAGAGACAGGAGGTCCTGGGTTCAAATGTGGTGTCTGACACTTCCTAGCTCTGTGACCCTGGGCAAGTCACCATCCCAGTTGCCTAGCCTTTGCCACTCTTCTGTCTTAGAACCAATACTTGGTATCAATTCTAAGACAGAAGGTAAGGGGGGGGGGGGTTAGTGTTTTTTTTTTTTTAATAGTGTTACTCATTCCCTGGGAAGGACAAGACAACAGATTGCATTCTTATGGGAGAAAGAAAACACTCCCAATGGTCAGCATAGTTAGGTTCAGGGAAAAACAATCTTTTTAAGAATAAGAAAGGAAAAATACAGAATAAGAGTTGTACTTTGGGGTTAGAAAGTAGTTGAAATTACCTTTTATTTGATAGGTGCTTAGAACATAGTTATTGATTGGATGGATGCCTGAATAAATGAGCAGACTTTGGAATGTATTTTAAGGAGAGAAAACAGTATAGGACAGACAAATTTCAGGAAAGGTTTTGTTTTTGAAACAGGCTCAGCCAGGGATATAGTTAATTCTCAGTTAGCCTTTTGATTCCATCATTCATTTGTATGTATTTACTGGATTTTACTTAAAGATCTTTAGGAGGATCAATGAAAAAGTCACTTTATATCCTTTGAATGTTCTCATATGTAAAAGTGAGAAGGGTTGGGTCAGATGACTGGTATAATCCCTTCTAGTTCTAAATCTGATGCTGAGATTCCTAAACACAAAAAAACTAACAATGAATTTGACCCTGCTCAGGCTGTTAGCCCGACAAATCAAGTAAAATAACAGGTTTATTGGCTTGCGAGTACATTTTTTGCTGGCTTATCTTTTCCTTGAATTATAGGGGTAGTTGTAACAGTGTGGTTCTGGCAGTTATATGACCTTCACAAAATGTATACACTCTAGTACAGGAGACAGCGCCAGCGGGGGGTGAACTAATTCTCTGGGTGAGCCTTTATGTTTGTTATTAAGGAAATATTGGGCAGCCATTCTTCATAGAATGCTCTCTTAGTCACTATGTGTCCCATTAATGGAATATTCAATAAAACAGCCCCGAAGAGTGTAGATTGTAGATGTATGAATCCAGAGGCTGAACTGTACCTGTCAGGTGCACTTGGGTATAAACCACACCAGCCTCCGTCCATCTGTCTGCTACCGACTCATCTCCTTATTCATTCTGTTTCCCTCTCTCTCTCTCAGTTAAAAGAAAAGTGAGTGGGTATACCATGGAATATCTTGAGAAAATACCAAAATTATAGAATTCTAATTGATTCAGTCCCACCTTGAAGTAAAATCAAGAAATATTTTCTTCCATGGCCTGGCTTCCCTGCTCTCCATTCTTGAACTTTGAACTTATTTTAGGCATAGTTTTGAGGGTTTTTTTCCAGTTGTGTCCAACTCTTCATGACCCTATTTGGGGTTTTCTTGGCAAAGACACTGGAGCAATTTACTATTTCCTTCTTCAGCTTATTTTACAGATGAGGAAACTGAGGCAGATGTACCCAATGCCACACAACTAGTAAGTATTGGAGGCTAGATTTGACCTCAGGAAGATGTAGTCTTCCACTGCCCCACCTAGCCGTCCTGCAGGTATAGACAACATTACATCTGAATGGCTGTGTAATTTATAAGCAGTATCAAGAAATGTAAAATGTGCATATATACGTAAACATTGGACTCCTATCCTGAATCATCTCTGTGCTTTGTGAAAAGCAGGGAAGAGAGAACTGTTGACTCAGTCATATTTTGACTGATGGCTAGAAGTGTCCAGTTTGTTCTGATCTCACTTTCAGGCTACTCCTTCCATTTTTCTGACTTCACCCCTCTTGCTGTCCATTCCAGGAGCTTATTTGCTCACATCTTACTCTTACCTCTGTCTCCCTGTGTAGTTCCACCAGATTCAAGTCGAAGGTCCTTCCTCAAAGCCACTTTGTTCTTGTTCAGTCCTTTTCCAGTCATGTCCAACTCTTTGTGACCCCATTTGGAGCTTTCTTGGCAAAGATACTGGAATGATTTGGGGTCATTTCCTTCTCTGGCTCATTTTACAAATGAGTAAACTGAGGCAAACAGGGTTAAATGATTACACAATTATTAGGTGTCTGAAGCCACATTTGAATTCAGAAAGATGAGTCCTTCTTGGTTCTCTAGCCACTGTGCAACCTACATGCCTTCTCAGAGCCACTAGGAACCCCCAAACAACCAGCTTTTCTGAAATGCTTGCAAGCATTCTAACCCAAGAATACTCTATACTTCCAAGAACATTTTCATAATCTCAGTGATAATGGGGAGATTTCTAAAATTCCTGTGATCCTAGGGAGCCATCAAAAGTGTTACATCTTGGCATCCTGGCTCTATAATATCATTTAGTCAATGTTTGACCATTCCTATATTTTCTGTTTTTGCTGAATCAATTGCAATTGATTCTTCATTGCCACTCAGATATCTAGCCAATGGATAAGTATTATGTTTCACCTAGAGTTTCTCCTTGTCTCATGTATCAAATAATATTTCTTTGTTGCATTATATTGATAGAATGGAAGTTCCTCGATAGCAATAATCATTTAATTTTTGTGTTGGTAACCTGAGTACACAATGCCTAACATGCAGCAGGCACCAATAAATAAATATTGGTGAATTTTTGGTCCTTTTTGTACATTCTCCTAAGAAGTGACTTCAGTGGCAGCAGACTGGAAGACAATGAATAAATACTTCAGACCAGCCCCTTGCATCCTCCTTTTACTTTGCAGTTTTCTCGTGAGTTCCCCAAAATTGTACACTGTACGTGCCTCTCTGCCAAGTGATCCCTGAGCACCTCATTACCCGGAGAATGTTTATAAATTAGAAGAAATGCAGGAAGCCATTGCGGTGACAGCGATTAAAAGTCACAGAGAAATAAGAGAAGGATTACATAGAAAAGAAATCTGTAGAAGAAAACATCCTAAGCAGGAGGGTCAGAAAGCTGTTCCTAAGCCTTGGGAGGGTATTAGCATTGAAGAATGATATGACTGATTTAGCAGAGGGCAGAGGGTAATAAACTAGGGGAGGATGAATTGAAGGAGAGGAAAATTTAGGATAAGTATAAAGAGAGCTTTTCTTAATGAGGTCTACCAAAATGGAAAGGTCTCTCCAGGGAAGCTTTAAATCTACACCCCCATGAGAACTAAAAACCTAAATCTAAATTGGATACACTGTAATAAAGTACAATTGCTATTTAATCTTTGTCCAAGCTTTCTCTGTTCCCTTGCTTTCCTATCCCTGGAGCTACCTGGAGCCAGGACTATTTTTAATTAAGCCCACCCAATTGGACAGACTTGAGAGGGACACGGGGATAAGGTCTTTCTAGGCTGCTCCAGTCTGAGCCTGGCTCAGCTGGACTGACCCCTTCTATATCTAAATCCACATTCACAGGGGGGCAGCAGGTCACTCACAGTACCCATCTTCTTATTGTAAGAATAAAAATTAATATCCAAATACTTCTAGTATTATATTTAATAAGATTTATTAATAATAACTAAAATAAAAAAAAGCTAGAGTAAAAAGGGTGCTAACTAAGCCTTGGTTGAAAGAGAGAGAGAGAGAGAGAGAGAGAGAGAGAGAGAGAGAGAGAGAGAGAGAGAGAAAGAAGTGGGGTTACAGAACTTATCTATACACGTAAGGACGCAAACGTGGGAATGAAGGGAAAAGAATTCTGGGAGATAGAGTCCAAGGGTTCAAGATTTTCTAATTAGGGGGCAGCTGGGTAGCCCAGTAGATTGAGAATCAAACCTAGAGATGGGAGGTCCTGGGTTCAAATCTGACCTCAGACACTTCCCAGCTGTGTGACTCTGGGCAAGTCACTTGACCCCCATTGCCTAGCCTTTACCACTCTTCTACCTATGAGCCAATACACAGTATTGACTCCAAGACAGAAGGTAAGGGTTTAAAAAAAAGATTT
>NW_025352731.1:0-1319 GCF_016433145.1 Gracilinanus agilis
TCTCTCTCTCTCTCTCTCTCTCTCTCTCTCTCTCTCTCTCCTCAGTCCTCTCTTCCTCTTTTCTTCCCTCCTCTCTCTCTCCTCTCTCTTCTCTCTCTCTTCCTCTCTCTCTCCCCTTCTCCCTCCCTCTCCCTCTCCCTCTCTGTGAACTAGGACTCCTTGACCAGTCTCTTAAAGGGGTAGCACACTTAGCGGCACAGAGTGTTTAGAAATCTTCCCCCACAGCTGAGCAGCACGCTGCGGCTGCTAGGCACTAGACAACCTCAGGGTGCCTGTCCTTTCCTTTTAATTCTATCATCCAGTCATCAGAGAATGTGAGAAGTCAACTCATTTAACAACCCCCATATACTCTTCTCCATTAATAAAATGCATACACAAATAATATTAATCAAGAAACATGTATTAGCGGTGGATTAAAAGAGAATCTCTAAAAACAGCCCCCCGTTTAAACTGCAGTTATTAACTAAAGGATAAAATGGAAATGTTAGCAATAGTATTTTTTACACATTCATTTCTTCTTATGCCCCCCTTCTAGGCTTTCTCTTTGCCCGCACACGGAAGCACACACTCACACACACTCACACACAGACACACACACACAACAATCAGGCATTGTTCTGAGAGAAGAAAAGCAACTTTGACAGATTGAAATATAGCAGAGGCCCCTTCAAGGAAACCTGTAAACAACTTGTCACTCACTCTGTCCGTCTCACTGTTAGCTCTTGCTTTCCACAAAGTGGTGCGAATGTCCTGGCAACACAGCCAAAGTTTCCTCAGCTCCAAACTCCATAAAACATCAGTGCTATGTGGAGGGGAATAGGTATCCACATCCCAAAAGAACACACGTGAAACAAAACGAAAATCACCCCCTACGCCCCAAAAGGGTAATAACTTTTGATTTGTCCTGATTTTTGGTTAATGGGGGAGGGGGTAGTTGAGAGGAGGGAACAGAGCTAAGTCTCTTAGCTGTGGATCTCTTTAATTTCCTCTGCCCAGGCAGCCACAGATAACAAGGTGGACAAACTATGGTTTTACAGATTCTAAGCTGGCTGGCAGAGAACAGCCTCCATAGCAGTTCCAATTATCTAGATAAAAATCTGGCAGATGAGGACGGTAATCAGGTAATGTACCTTTGACATGAAATGACAGGGGCACATAACACACACATACACACACACTATACACACACATGCAGAGATGGTGACTATCCCCGTACACTGCAGCATCTGGTCAGAGAGTAAGCACACCCTCACAAACACAAGACTGTGTATTTCCTTCCTCTCTCTCTCCTTTTCTCTCTCTCTCTCTCTCTCTCTCTC
>NW_025352732.1:0-2744 GCF_016433145.1 Gracilinanus agilis
AGAGAGAGAGAGAGAGAGAAAGAGAGAGAGAGAGAGAAAGAAAGAAAAAGAAGAAACAAAGAAAAAATGAGACACAGGTGAAGTGACTTGCCTAGGATCACACAAACTAGTAAGTGTCTAAGGCAGGACTGAAACTTGCATCTTCCATACTCTGAGTCCAGAGTAGATGATGTGTAGATGTCTGCTAGTCAGGACTGAGTGTGTACAGGATGGAATCCCTTCTTTCCCTTCAGGGCTAAGGTCAAGCACCAATTCCTACACAAGACCTTTCTCCATCCCCCAGTTGTTAGGGTTCCCCCTTCAAAAATAATAACAATAATATCTACAATTTAAGGTTTACAAATCACTTTATCACTCTGGGAGGCAGGAATATTATTATTATTTCCATTTCACCAATGAAGAAACTGAGGCATGGAGAGATTTTTTTTTCTTTTGGATTGGCCCAGAGTCACACAGCTAGTGTCTGATGCTGGATTTGAACACAAGACTTCCTTGCTCTATCTCCTCTGCTAGCAAATGCTGTCCATTTTCTTTGAGTCTGTTCCTCTGTATTTCTCCTCCCAACAGGACAGGAGCTCTTTAAGGGCCAGGACCGATTCCTTTTTATCTCGGGGACTTTAGCACCCATCGCCACAGCGCTTGGCTCCCAGCAGACTCTTTCTGCTAAGTTACGGATGAATGCACCAATGAATACTCCCAGCTCCAGGATGTTGGCAGGAAGGAGAAACGTGAGCTCTGCAGACAGAGGAAGATGGCCCAGGAAATCCAAGGCAGAGCCCAAGAGCCAAGATCTCCTCCAGTATTCTGAGCGGCGTCTTCCAGGGAGCCAGCTGGGTGCCCCGAGATGGGGAGAGGCTTGGAAAAAAGCGAGAGGCGCTGAATGGAATGGAATGTGATTGGGCTGCAAGTCACGGTGAATGGGAAGAATTGAGGGAAACCTGGGAAGGCTCCGATGAACTCATGCAGAGTGAAATAAGCCCAGCTGGGAGGACGATGTACACAATATCTCCGGCTCTGTAAGCAAAGAGATCCCTGGAGAAAAGAAAAAGCCGAGAAGGCGCAAAAAGAGACTCTGAAACCTACCTTCTTGGGAGCAGCTAACTGCAACAGGGGATGGAGCCCTGAATGGGAGCAGGAAAAACTGAGTTCAAATCTGGCACCAGGGGCAAGCCACATGCCTAACCACTCACTGCCTCGATTTTGTCATTTGTAAAATGGGAGCAGCCCGATGACATAGTAGATAGAACACCCAGCCTGGAGTCACGAAGATCTGAATTCAAATCCAGTCTCAGAAACTTACTAGCTGTGTGACCCTGGGCAAGTCATTTAACCCTGTTTGCCTCAGTTTCTTCACCTGTAAAATGAGCTGGAGAAGGAAATAGCAAACTATCCGCGTGACTCTGAATAAGTCATTTAACCCTGTTTGCCTCAGTTTCCTCATCTGTAAAATGAGCTGGAGAAGGAAACGGCAAACTATCCGTGTGACCCTGAACAAGTCATTTAACCCTGTTTGCCTCAGTTTCCTCATCTGTAAAATGAGCTGGAGAAAGAAATGGCAAATGACTTCAGTATCTCTGCCAAGAACGCCCCAAATGGAGCCATGAAGAGTAAGATATGACTGAAATGACTCAACAACAACAACAACAAATGGAGGTAATAATAACACCAACCTCCAAGGATTTTTGCGAGGATTCAATGAGTTCCTATCTCTGTGGCACATTGTACAGTGCCTGAAATGTAGGAAGTGCTTAGTAAAGGCATTTCCTTTTTTCTCCTTCCTTCTTCCTTGGATGAGGGCGCAGAGGCGACAGGACTGTTAGGAGGGAAAATGGTAAAAACTGTTCAGCAAGGCTTCTGTACCACATCTCAGGATCACGGGTTCTTCCATCTGGAGCTAGAGTAGCAATAATAATAATAATAATAATAATAAACAATAACAATAATAATTGTTGTAGTTCAGTCATCTCAGTCACACTGAATTCTTTATGACGCCAGTTGGGGTTTTCTTGACAAAGATGCTAGAGTGCTTTGCCATTTCCTTCTCCAGCTCATTTTACAGAAGAGGAAACTGAGGCACATAGGGTGAAATGACTTACCCAGAAATATTCAGGATTTTTTTTTATTTAAAAAAATTTTTTTTAAACCCTCACTTTCCATCTTGGAGTCAATGCTGTGTATTGGCTCCAAGGCAGAAGAACGGGTAAGGACTAAGCAACGGGGGTCAAGTGACTTGCCCAGGGTCACACAGCTGGGAAGTGGCTGAGGCCAGATTTGAACCTAGGACCTCCCATCTCTAGGCCTGACTCTCAATCCACTGAGCTACCCAGCTGCCCCCTTTTAATTTTTTTTGATAGAATTTTCATTTTATTTTTTAAAAATATTTTTCCATGGTTCCATGATTCATGTTCTCTCCCTCCCTTCTTCCCTTCCCCCTCCCACAGCTGACAAGCAATTCCACTGGGTTATACATGTATTAGAGATGTTCTTGACAAGGATACTAGGCCATCCATTCCAACCCTCTCGTTTCACAGATGAGGAAACTGAGGTCTGATGATGCGAAGGGATCCACTCTGTGGTTGCTTAATTCTTTGTCACAAAGGAGAATTCAGTGGGGGAATGAGAGTGGGAAGAGCATCAGTAAAAATATATAGGTTTTGAAAGACTGGGTTCTGTTGCCACCCCTACCCCCACTCCACCCCCATTTCCTCCAGGTGCCCTCTGGGGATTCCTGTGGATTAATGGCC
>NW_025352733.1:0-5140 GCF_016433145.1 Gracilinanus agilis
TTTTCTCTCTTCCCTTCCCTCCACTCCCTCTCTCCTCTTCTGCCCACCATACACACATGAAGCCTCTCCTCCCTCTCTCACTTTCAACTATTTTTCCAGTCTTTTTCACTGGATACAGTAACTCCACTCCAGATATTTCCTCTCTTTCTAGCCCTTCCCATTCCCAATCCGAAGAGTCAAAGTACAAGGCGTTCTAGATGCTCCCTCTAGATGGTAGTACGGAGGTGCAATCTCTGCCACGCAGCCGCTCTGGGCAAACCCCAGGCAGCGCAAGACGAACAGCTAGGCAGGATGCCAGCCCCAGTGCGTACCAGGTGTCCATAGACGTCGGGCGGCTGGAGGTAGAAGGTGGAGTTGAGCAGGTCCTCCAGCTGTCGGGGCACATCGTTCATTCGATAGTACTCCACGGCCCGCTGCTTCAGTTTGTACAGCTCATGGGCATCATTTCGGCCGCCACCTCCATCCCCCATGGTAGCGATTGGCCGGGACAAAGCTGGAGCAAGCCCTAGACATGAGAGCGTCCTCGGCGTTGCTAGGCAACATGACAATGGACAAGTTCGCGTATCGCGAGAGCTTTATTGGTTAATTCTGTCTCTTTGGTCTTTCTGTCTTCCTCATTCCTCAATCTGTCTCTGTCTCCTTCTTTTCCCTCCTCTTTTTTTCTCTGCCCCTCTCTTCTCCCCTCTTTCCCTCTTATCTTCTTCCCCTCCTCAATTCCCTTCTCCTTTTTTCTCTCTCATTCTTCCCCCTCTTTATATCTGTGTCTGTCTTTTCCCCTCCTTTCTCTCCTTCCTTCCCCCATCTTCTTTCTTCCTCGCTCTTCTTCTCACTGTCTGGGTGCACCTTATTATAGAGTCCTTTAGGGCACATAATATAGCATTTTTAGGTTTCAGATGGAAAAGCCCTGGGCTCCAGGAGTGTGTAAATCAGAACCTTGAACCCAGGCCACCCCTCTGCCCAAATAGGGCTCTCCCTAGCCCACTTTTACAGACAGTGCTTAGCCCAAAATCAAATTCAAATCCTGCAGCAGATACCTTTTTATGTGATCCTGGGCAAATCTCTGAAGCCTCTTTAATTTATAAAATAAGGAAAATATCAGTACCTAACCCGCTACCTCCACAGGTGGCAGGAACAAATAATATTTGGTTGTAAGGATCAAATAAGCTAAATAGTTCAGTGGATAGTGAGGGCAGGCCAGGAGAGAGAGGAGGTCCTGGTTACAAATCTGGCTTTACATACTTCCTCACTGTGTGACCCTGGGCAAGTCATTTAACCTCAGTTACCTAGCCCTTACTGTTCTTCTGCCTTGGAACAGATACTTGATTCTAAAACAAAAGACGTATTTTTTTTTAAAAAGGCTTAAAAGAACACTTTAAGAATTATCAGCAAAGCCAGAATTTGAACCCACATCCTTTTGTCTTTTTTTTTTTTAACCATTACCTCTCATTTTTATAATCTGTGTATTGGTTCCTAGGCAGAAGAGTGGTAAGAGTGAGGCAATGGGAATTAAGTGATTTTGCTCAGGGTCACAACAGCTAGGAAGTATCTGAGGTCAGATGTGAACCTAGGACTTCCCATCTCTAGCCCTGGATCTCAATTCACTGAGCCACCTAGCAACCCCCCAACCCCCCACATCTTTCTGCCTTCAAATTTACTGCTTTTCAGAGGAGGGAGGAAGAATCTAGATTTCTCCAATATGTAGCATTTAGAAAGAACCTTAGAGATCATCTAATTCAACCCTTTTACCTCTGTAATTGATGAAAATGGGGTGCATAGAGATGAAATTGATTTGCTCAGGTTTACTTGGCTAGCTAACAGAGAGATTCAATCTTATGGGGAAGTGATCATTTGAACTGGGCTTTGAAGATTTGGTAAAGATCTTGACATAAGAAGGGAAGGATGGAAGGCAGTCCTAAGTGAAGGAAAACATGAATAAATGATGCAGAGGCTGAAGATGATTCTTATTCTAAAGACAATGGAAAGTCATCAGTGGTTTTTGAGTAGGAGGAATGACATGGCTTACAAAGATTTGTCAAGTAGTGATATGGAGAGCTGATCTGAGGGTGAAGAGACTGGAGGCGAAGACGCCAGTTAGGGACCAGCCTTCTTCTAGAAGCATATAGAGAAGACTGGAGCAGAAGCAATGAAAATTAAATGGAAAATAGAGGGATATGGTATAGTGGATAAAGGTGGCTAGGTGGCCCCGTGTATAGAGCACTGGGGCTAGAATCAGGAAGACCAGAGTTCAAATTTGGTCCTAGATTTACTAGTGTGACTTTTGGACAAGTCACTTAATCTGCTTCTGCTTCCTCAACGGTAAAATGGGGATAATAACAGCATCTACCAAATAGATTTGTTGTAAGTCTCAGATGAAATGGTATTTGTAAAGTGCCTGGCACAGAATAGACATTATAAGAATGTTTATTCCCTAACTTTCCTCCTTGTACTCCTTTTGGAAATTAGGAGGGCTAAAGTTCATCTCTAACAGATACTGAGTGGTTCTTCTTTGTCCCTCAGGCAACTAACTTTCTCTAGAAGGAGGATATTCTTAGCCTCAGAGAGAGAGGGGGAGGGACACTAGAGGGGGAAAGTATGGAGGAGGAAGGCAGGACTAAGACACCTGTTGAAATAAGTTCAATACAGTATCATTACAAAGGCTTTTTTATTTTTTAAACCCTTGTACTTCGGTGTATTGTCTCATAGGTGGAAGAGTGGTAAGGGTGGGCAATGGGGGTCAAGTGACTTGCCCAGGGTCACACAGCTGGGAAGTGGTTGAGGCTGGGTTTGAACCTAGGACCTCCTGTCTCTAGGCCTGACTCTCACTCCACTGAGCTACCCAGCTGCCCCCATTACAAAGGCTTTTTATGTAATCTTGTACTGCTCCCAAGAAAGCCCTGGGGCTGAAGAGATTGAGTCAGGAAGACCTGAGTTCAAATTTATCCCTGGATACTTCTTGTGTGATACTGAGCAAGTCTTTTAATCTCTGTCTCAGTTTCTTCATCCAAAATGAGGATAATAATAGCAGCACCTACTTCCCAGGGATGTTGTGGGAATAAAGTAAGATAATTTTTGTTAAGCTCTTTACAAGCCTTTAAGTGCTATATAAATGCTATTATCAGTAAAGGACTTTCACTTTCTTACCAGCTCCCAATTTAAGCTCAGAAGCCATGGACATCATTAAGCAAATCATTGTGATTTTATTGTAGTTGAAGCTTATTTGCTAGCTTCCTTAATTCCATGAGAGACAACTTGCTCCTGAATGCCTTTGTTCCCCAGATTGTGTTAAACCTAGTTGTGGAGTGAGATGGCCACCCAGTTTTTTTTTAAATGCCTTTACAAACTTTTATTTTTAATTTTTTAAAACTCTAATATCTTTTATATATATCCTTCTTTATTAATTTCATTTGTTACAGGGCTAGGCAATGGGGGTTAAGTGACTTGCTCAGGGTCACACAGCTAGGAAGTATCTGAGGCCAGATTTAAACTTAGGACCATTCTTATCCATCAAAAGAGTATGAGAGACTTTATTATGCACTTTGACAAAATATAGGTAAGCTCAAACTACAGTGTTTCCTTGATTTACCAGTCTACTAGACTAACTTTTGGAATTGGAAATGAGGTTAATTTGACATGACTTTTTGGAACCATGTTACCTTTTGTGATTATCGCCACTTCCTTTTCTGGGTATTTCTTGAGTATTTCTTTTCACTTGAACAGATAACACAAGCCAGAGGCATTTTCATGGTTAGAATCTACCCACAACCACAGTTCATCAGACTCTACTAATGTATTTACTTGTACCAGACAGCCATAGACAGTCGTTCAAAGGACATTTAACAGTAACAGAAAAACAAATCAGTGAATAAGAGAAGATTCTTTCCATGCACACATGAGTTATCATATCAGTTGGGGGAGAGCACATAGGAAGACAACATGTATTTGAGGGAACACACATAGAGGGCACACACATAAGGGAATATAGATAGACACACTTAAGAAAACATGCTTAGAATCTAGGTGGCCACAGCAATTCATGCTTTCCATGCTGTGGGGTTGCTGATATCCTTTGGTGTTGACATCCTCCTGCTCTCTGTTGGGTGTTGCATCTCTGCAGTTAGCTGGGTATATAGTCTCTGCTGGAGGTAAATTTACTCAACTGGTCTTCAAACTTCTTTCTTTTACTTGCTGTTAGGCTTTATCTTTTAAATGTTACTTTTTGTGTTTTAAAAAAATTATTTATTTTTTCAGTTATATGTAGAAACAAATTCTGACTATTGTTTTTTTTTTTCTTTTTTTAATTTTAAAACCTTAATTTCTGTGTATTGACTTATAGGTGAAAGAGTGGTAAGGGTAGGCAATGGGGGTCAAGTGACTTGCCCAGGGTCACACAGCTGGGAAGTTTCTGAGGCCGGATTTGAACCTAGGACCTCTCCTCCCGTCTCTAGGTCTGGCTATCAATCCACTGAGCTACCCAGCTGCCCCTGACTATTGTTTTTTGACATTTTAGGGTTCATATTTTCTCCTTGCCTCGCCCAAAAGATGGTATATAGTCGGATATAGGTTAGGCCAGTGCCTTCATACTTCTGGGTTTTCATTTCCATATTTCTTATGTCATGATAGAAGACACATATCATACATACAATAAGAACTCATCAAGTAAATAAAATAGAAAATGGAATGCTTTGATTTGCAATTGAACTCTTTATAGTTCCCTTCTCTGGTTGTGGATAGCAATAAATGTCATTTTTTAGTCATCCTGCAGTATTAGTGACTAGAAAACCTGCCCTTGATATGAACAGGCTGACAGCTCTTTAGTCACATTCCAACCAGCCTGTGAGTCATCAAACCCAGCTAAGTGATAGATGAACAAAAATCAGGCGGAGCTCTCTAAGGCTAGAAGTTTTTCTTTTCTTTTAAATGCACATGTCTAATACTTCATCAAAATCTGTTTATCTTTATCTCCACTTTAGTTAAATCCATGCAGTCTGACTTCTGCCCTTATCATTCAAATGAAACTGATCTCATCAAAGTTACCTCTTAATTGCCAAATTAAACTGTTTTTTCTAAATGCTCACCCTTCTTTACCTTTCTGCATCCTTTAACACAATTACCCTTTTCTTGTAGATGTTCTTCTCTCTAG
>NW_025352734.1:0-2887 GCF_016433145.1 Gracilinanus agilis
TTCAAATTCTATCCCTGCCAATTTGTATAGCCTTGGACAAGTCACTTAGTCCCTATAGACATGACAGGCATCATCTCTAAAATCAAGAAGTTGGATTAGATAATCCTTAAGGTCCCTCTCAGCTCTAGCTTAATTACCTTATAATCCTAATGTGCTCCTATAATGAATGAATATGTCTCTGTCATAGGAAAACAGGTTAGAATCTAGAGAGACCTTAGAAATCATCTGGTCTGACCCCTAATTTTACAAATGAGGAACTGAGACCCAGGGAGATCAAGTAATTTGCTGAAGATTACACAAATAATATGTATCAGGCTAAGGTTTTGAACCCTAGTTCTTTGACTACAAACCCTACACTCTTTTTTATTGCACCATCAAAATTCTAAGTTCCAGATGTTACTGAAAAATCCCAATTGGGTTTGTCTTTTTGGAGTCCAAGATGATGGTGGCTTATCAGTGTCAGTTGCCTGGGGTGGCTAACATGGAATACAGCGGGAAACGAGCCAGAAAAGAAGATGGCGGGAGGCAAGACTTGAGGCTTGGTTTGTCTCATTATCCCCCTTGAAACTCTGACTACTTCAAATATTTCACAATGCACAGCCAGGAAATAAATATATTCTAGCCTAGGGGAATGGGAGAGGAAATGGAAACTGAAAACCTGTCCTATTGTGTTTGGGTGTTTGAAACAGATGGGCTGTCATCCCCATGATGTACCCTGCCTCCTTCCTGTTTGATGTGCCCAGCACGGCTTATGTGGCCTTGGCTTGTGCTAATCTCTTCATCGGTATCAACAGCAGTGCCATTACATTTGTCCTCGATTTGTTCGAGAATAACAGGGTGAGCACGATTCTCTTCCATCCTTTTCATCTCCTTGTTGAACCAATATCCTCCTACAAAGTATTTATTTATCCAACAGCAGGGCAGCTGAGAGCACCCCGGGGTCCTAGAAAGGGCACCTTGACCCAAAAGCTTGGTTTTTGCTTAAATTCTCTTTGATTTAGCTTCTCAGTGAATTTTTTGTTTTGCTTTGTTTTGTTTTTTACTAGCTCAATCCCATGAGCACCGAGGGACCTTTGAATTACATGGCTTTCTGCCAGGTCATTTTGAGGGGAAAAAATAGTGGAGTCTTTGAATTTTCTAGGGCCAAACATCATTTTTAAGAGGGCCATAGATTTAGAAGGGCAGCCAGGTGGCAAAGTGGATAGAGTACCATCCTTGAGTCAGGAAGACTCATCTTCCTGAGTTCAGATCTGGCCTTAGACACTTCCTAGCTGGGTGACCCTGGCCAAGACACTTAACCCTGTCTGCCTCAGTTTCTTCATCTGTCAGATGAGCTGGAGAAGGAAATGCAAAACACTCCAGTATCTTTGCCAAGAAAACCCCCAAAATGGAATTCATGAAGTGTCAGACACAAATAAAAAATGACTAACAACAATTAGATTTCAAAATGGAAGGAAACTTAGCAGATATCAATTTTATTTTACATCCCTTTACATCCCTTCATTTTACAGATCAAAAAAGATAATGTTTATAAGTGCTTAGCACAATTCTTGGCACATAGTAGGTGCTATATTTTTAAAAATAAAATAAATACTATTAATACTATATAATTACAATAATAATATAAATAATGAAATAATGAAATGTATAATAATGAAATTAAAAATAAATGAATGAATAAATAAATAAACTGTTTATTCCCCCTGCTCTACAGATGAAGAAGTTGAGGCTATGAGAAATTAAGTAACTTGCAAGAGGCCAGGTGACTAGAAATAATAATATTAAGAACTAATATTTATTTGGCAAAAACTTACTGTTTTGTTGTCGATTAATCATTTCAGGCATGTCCAACTCTTTGGGACACCAATTGGGATTTTCTTGATAGAGATACTGGGAAGTGGTTTGTCATTTCTTTCTCCAGCTCATTTGACAGATGATGAAACTGAGGCAAACAGGGTTAAGTGACTTGTTCAGGGTCACACAGCTAATAACTGTCTGAGGTCAGATTTGAACTTAGGAAGACGAGTCTTCCTGACTTCAGGCCCAGCATTCTATCCATGGTGTCATCTAGCTACCTTTATTAAATTTTATAAAATGCCTTACACAAATTACCTTATGTGTTTCTTTCAACAATCACATGGAGAAGTTACTATTCTTATCCCCATTTTGCAGATAGACAAGCTGAAGTTAAGAATTTAAATGATTTGTACACAGCTAGTAACTGGGTGAGTTAGGATTTGAATTCAGGTTCTCCTGACTCCTAATCAACATTCTATCTACCATACCACACTGCCTTTTAAAGGACTAAGATTATTTTGGTGCTAAATACTCTGGAGTGATAAATCATAAATATCTAAACCTTAAACTTTTTTGGAGTGCTCTCTCTCTACTTCTCTCCCTGTCCAAAAGAAATCAATGGAGCTCCACCCTTAGGGGACACAGCAATAATAGGCACCATCTCAGCTCTGACTTGTGGGATCTTAGAGTTTGATCCCAGGCCATTTTTGATTCTCAGTCATATTTTCAATCCCTAACAGTTCCTCTACAGATTTTTCATTTCCAACAGTTTTTCCAACTTCGTTCCTTATTGGGTTTTTATGAGACTGTCAAGGACACCATCTGGGCCTCTCCCAACCCAACCCAAGCCCAAGATCCTTTTAGGTTCCAAGTCAATTTAATTTTTAAATTCAAATTTAATTTTTTTAGGTAAACAAAAACCTATTTTCTTTCCACTGCCTCTCTGCTCTCCAACTGGGGAGAAGGAAAGAAAGACAGACAGACAGAGAGAGACAGAGAGACCGAGGGAAGGAGGGAAGGAGGGAGGCAAGGAAGAGAGAGAGAATGAGAGAAAGAATGAGAGAATGAATGAGAGAAAGAAAGAAAGAAA
>NW_025352735.1:0-6059 GCF_016433145.1 Gracilinanus agilis
TGTGTGTGTGTATTAATTTGTACTTTCATTTGGACATCACAGAAATTATTCTACATTTTCCCAGTATATTATCTCTTAGCCCCACTCTTTATCTTCCAACTCTTGTTCACTATTGGCTTTTTCCTCAATGTCGAGAAAAAAGCCAATAGCAAATAAGAGATTGAAGATAAAGAAAGAGCGGGAATACACGCACATGTGTGTATTGGCATATGCAGGTATGTCTCTATTTATAGATATGTGCTTTTATTATGTTTTATTATGCATTCATCTCTGAATACTTCTCACCACATATAAGGTACTCTCCTGAAAGGCAGGGGCTATTGTTAACTGTTATTTTTATTTCTCCAGACTATTGTGAAGAAAATAGATGCTTAATGCCTCTTTCTTGAATTGAGTTGGTTTAACACCTGCTGCTTCCTTTGTCCCATTTTTTTTTCTTTTTACTTCTTTTCAACTTCAATCGTTTTCAAGTTTTCTCCCCAAAGAGGATTGAAGATAGTTTTCATTTCCATGAGAGTGATGCACTGGGTCAACAAAGGGATCAACTGGCAATCGTCCCTCAATATGAAGGAACAGAGAAAGGCAATCAAAGTATTCCCTTGAAATGTGCTGAGTAAGCAGTCTGCCTCTGTTCTTAAGCCACTGCTGCCCTCATTTGGCTTTAGTGGCCTGTCCTTAAATATTTTTGATACTTTTCTTAGCAATCCTGCTAAATTCCTTATGTGAAACTTGAAATGTATCAAAGGCTCTTATTATCTTATTCTCTGTTTCAGCAAGGAAATTATTTAGTACAATAAAGATATGTGTGTGAATAGTGTTTTGCTTCATCTATGCAAATGCAACTTACATCTTGTTGTTTTCTCATTTTAGCTAATTTTAGCTATCTATCAATGAACGAGATTACCAAATCTCAAAATAGAAATAGGCCATAGAGGCCAGGTTCACGTATTTGGACGCTATAAGAATCACATTGACAGCAACAGCAAACAAGCACTTATTTCCTATTAAAAATTCTTGGTGATTCTATATTCTGCTTACAAGTTAACTCTAGTTATTACAGTTTTTGCCTTACATTGTATTAGAATTCATCTGTGCTATCCTTATTTACTTATTCTGTTTTTTTTTCCCCTTTAGGGCAACAGCAGTGAAATAAAGTCACCTATTATATTGAAAGAGTTAACAATAAAGAATGGCTTGAGCCTTTGCCTTTACAAATATATTTTTGCAATTATCTAGTTAACTTGATTGGTAGAGATAAACAACCTAAATAATCCATTTCCCAGATAAATTTAATTTAGGCACTAATCAAATCTGATTGATAATTGCTAATTTCCCCCTCCTTCTGTGTAGTGATAACATAATATATAATAAGATAATTAGAGTGTAAAGTTAGAGCTTTGCTCTAGTAAAGATAATGAATACTAAGGTGAATGTGTTTGATTCTTTTCACTAGTATAATTCTGAGGGTTCCATCTACTAAGAACAACTTCTTTCGCTGTTGCTTCTTCTATGTTTTCTGATTTCTTTTCTCAGGGAACTGGAATGTCTCTGTTCTTAATAGATCTTCACTTGACACTACCATCCTCTCTTTAAAAAAAGAATAGTATTTTCCTTTTACCTTAAAATCTATACTAATATATGTTCTAAGACAAAGAGCTATAAGGACTGAGTAATTAGGATCCAGTGATTTTTCCAGAGTCCCACAGCTAAGAAGTGTCTGAGGCCAAATTTGAACTCAGGTCCCTCCATCTCTAAGCCCTTTATCTGTTGAGCCACCTAATTGCCCTTCTACTATCCCTCCTTATAATTCCTATCTATTTGTTCTCTTTTTATGACTAAATTCCTAGCAACAGCTAAATACATTTACCTCTATTTCCTATTCTCTCACATATATCTTAGCAAGCTGGAATATGGCTTCCAACCTTATCATTCAGTTGATACTTCTCTCTTTAAGGTTATCAATAATAAATTAGTTGCCAGTTTGTTGATCTCTTCTCAAACATAATACTTGACCACTCTGCAATATTTTATGCTTTTAATTGCTCTATCTTGCAGATAGTCTAGCCCTCTCTCACCGCTGGGTTTACCTTTTTCTAAGTTCTCTTCGTAATTATCCATAGGGATCTTTCTCAGCCTTCTTTGTTTAGTCATATCCCATATTTAGTTTTCTGTATATCCTAAAGGTCTCTGCCCTAGACCCATTTCTCTTCTTTTTCTGTGCATTTTCAATGTATGATTTCGTTATCTTCTGTGTTCAACTAACATGTCTATGAAGATGACCTCTACATGCAGTCCTAGTCTAATTCTCAGTTTTATATCACCAACCAGTTAGTGCATACATATGCATTAAGTTTATATCTACAGCAAGATATATTCAGCTTCAAAATTTAAAAAGTTAGAACAGATGACTTAGAAGATCCATTTTACAAATAACTATTAGTTAGAGAAATGCAAGTTAAAACACTCTTAAATAGTACCTCATAACTATCAGATTGGTTAATATAAAAAAAAGGAGAAAGATGAATTTTGGAAGGGATGTGGGAAAATTGGGACACTAATACACTGTTGGTGGAGCTGTGAACTTGTCTATACTCAAAGGGCCATCAAACTGTGCATACCTTTTGACTCAACAATGCCACTACTGAGTCTATAAATCAAAGCTAGTGCAATGATTCTAAAAAATATAGACTGAGATTAAAAGGAGAAGAAATATTTTAATTATGGCCATGTTGGTAAAATAAAGAATCACCACGCAACTGCTAAGATCTAATTCAAATACCCCTCCAGACCTTTCTCCCCATAGACCACATGCCTGATTTCTCCCGTGCCAAAGAGGGCAGCTCACCAAAGATGCAGGAAACAAAAGAGAGAGAGTCTCAAGCTGGACTTCCCAATTTAAGCTATGTTTTACATTTGTACACGTCAAGACCGGAAACCCACTGAATCATGGAAAATGTAGTTTCAAAATCTCCTAAACTTCCACAGGAAGTTTGTCATATATCTAAATATCTTAAGGCTCAAATGAGCCCCTCAAATTCCAAATAACACACTAGGGTGAAAGGACCTCATGGTACAAAAATATTTATAACAGCTATTTTTGTGGGGACAAAGAACTGGAGAACTAAAAGGAATGTCCATCAACTGGAGTATAGCTGACTCAAGTTATTGCATATGTTTGTAATGGAACACTACTGTGCCAAAAGAAATAACAAACAGAATTATTACCAAAAACCCCTTGAAAAACTTATATTAAGAGGTACAAAATTAAGTCAGCAGAACCAAGAGATCATTGTATATGGTAACAGCAAAAAATATGGTGCTTAATTATAACTATTCTAATAATAAATATAATAAATAATATACTAAATAAATAATGTGAATGATAATAAAATAATAAAAATAGTTCATAATAAGTAAACTATTATCAAGAAGAACAACCCCTAAGAACTAAAGACAAAAAGAGCTTTCCACTGCCATGGAAGGAACTGACAGAGTCTGAATACAGATTGAAGAATAACGTTCTTCACTTTGCTTTTTCCATGAATATTTCTCTAATGAAAGTTATCCATTCCTTCATTCACAACATGATGAACAAGAAAATATGGAATGTGTGATAATACATGTCTAACCTATATCATATTACCTGCCATTTTGAGGGATGGGTAGTGTGGTAAGACGGAAAGAATGTGAATAATTACATGTCAGAAATGCTTATTAAAAATTGTATAAAAATGTAAGAAAATGAAAATTACATGAAAAAGGATACATTTTAACTCAAAATATATGATTCAGTTTTGAAAATATACCATATTACCTTTCCCCTAAATCCTCATCTGCTGTTAAGGGTAGCAGCATTGCTCCATCTCTCCAGTTCAAAACTTTGGAGCAATATCAACTCCATCATGTCTAATTTCAAATCCTAATCAGATTTCAGGTCTTATTTATTGTAACTCTGCAATATTTCTTGCATCTGACCTTTGTTCTTTACTCATACAACTACACTACCAGTTGAGGACATCTGTTTCAGCATGGATGATTGCAATAAACTCCTAATTGTTTTCTATGCTTCTGATCTTTATCTTCTCCAATTTATAGTGAGGTCATTAAAACACAGACCTGACAATGTCACTGTTCTACTAAAAAAAGCTCCAAAATTTCTCTCTTATCTCTATAGTAAAAATTCAAACTACTTTATTGACCAATTTACACCCTCCGCAACCTGGCTTTATCCTACCATTTCAGGCTTATCTGGGCTCTCATTCTCTGTCTCAAACTCTGCTTTTAATCTCTTCCAATATAGGACATTAAATTTCCCATATTGATATCTTTGTTCAGATTCTTCAGCATGCAGGGAATTTATTTGCTTCTTAACTTCAACTTAAAGAATTGCTAGATCCCTTTAAGGCTCAATTCAAATGTTTCCTTCTACAATATCCCTACTCCAATCTTCCAATTACTAGTGGGTCATCATTACATCATTTGTGACTTTTTCTTTGCTATTTATATTGTTGTTCAGTTGATTCAGTCATGTCTGATTCTTCATAACACCATGGACCACACTGTTTGTTGGGTTTTCTTGACAAAGATACTTGAATGGTTTGTCATTTCCTTCTCCAGTGGATTAAGGCAAACAGATGTTAAGTGACTTGCCCAGAATCACACAGGTAGTGAATGTCTGAGATCAAATTCGACTCATGTCTTTCTGACTCCAGGACCAGTGCTCTATCCATTGGATCCACTAGCTGTCCTCCTTTTCTTTATATTATACATTTCCCAAGTATACTTTTCAGTGAATAATTGGTATACATCAGCAAAAGATAAGCTCATAGGGTTAATATTATCTTCAAGGTTCAGAAAAAAAATAGGCAGTTGATGAAAGCTTATGGAAAGAATTTATGAATACCACTGATTTAGGTTAGATCTTCTGGGTGAAAAGATATGCCCTCTATAGGCATGACTAGACTTAACTGGGACAGACTGCCCCCCTCTAAAAGCCCAGTTATGAAATTGATTTTTGTGCCCAAATTCTTGCTTATAACTCTGCCATCTCCTCTTTATCCTCAACAACCTTATACTAGGACCAACAACCAGTCAGAATCATGAGCCATAACCAGTCTGCTTAATTAGTATTGATGTGCTGCTGTCTTGGGGTTGTTAAGACAGCTAGCTTGCATTGAACCTTGATGACCGTTTTTTGATACTGTCCATTTGTTTTGTTCCACAGAGAAGCAGCCAGAATCTGAGGCACAGGAGGGCATATGGTTCATTAAAGTGTATACTATTTGCTTGACAACCTATTCAGGCAAAGGACAATTTCCCAAGCTTGGCAAGCAGTTGTCCATATGCTGCTGATCATGGCTGAGTCTTTATAAGAACCCCAAACATTTGAAAAGTGGGTCAAGTAATCCTTATGTCTAACTAGCTAATTTCTATATTATATTTACTTTTGTCTTGACTTATGGGAAATTAATACATCTAAATTAAAAAAAACAATTTATTTGACAGTTTTCATTTCCTTACTACCTCAAGATGAGAGCAGAATAATATCCTCTGCAATGGAAGAAGTGAGATGAAGATTCCAAGCTCCTTTAATATATTGTACTTTGTTGAATGTAAGTAAAATATAAATCCTTCAGAATATGAGATGTTTTATTTTGATCTGTATATTGCTAGTACCCTGAATAGTAACACACATAAATTGGGTGCCTGAGAGGAACTTATTGAATTGGATTGGATAGCAGAAAACCTCTTGGACTGTGTATATAAATATATAGGTTCAGGCCTGGTTCTACTATTTACTTCCTATTTGACATTGCACAAAAATCACTTCACCAGTATGAGCTTCCATTTCCTCATTTTTGTGAAGAGACCCAAAAGATCACTGAAAGTTCTTTAAAACAAAGGTACTCTGATTTCTAGATCTTCCATTCCCTTCCTCTCCCTTCCTTTCCCTTCCCTTCCTCTCCCTTCCTCTCCCTTCTCTTCCTTTCCTTTCCTCTCCCTTCCCTTCCTCTTCCTTTCCTTCCCTTCCCTTCCCTTCCCTTTCCTTTCCTTTCCTT
>NW_025352736.1:0-4667 GCF_016433145.1 Gracilinanus agilis
GTAGGAGAGAGGGGGAGGAGGGAGGAAAAAGAAAGAAGAGGAGAGAGAGGGAGAGGGAGAGAGAGGAAGAGAGGGAAAGAAAAAGGGGGAGAGGGGGAGAGAGAGAGAGAGAGAGAGAGAGATAAGTGGGGAAGAGAAGAGAAGAGAAAAAGAGAGGAGAGGAGAAGAGAGGAGAGGAGAGGAGAGGAGAGGAAAGGATAAATGGAGAGAGGAGAGGAACAGAACACTTATATGAGCCCAAGCACACATACATACCACAGAAGAAACAAACAAAAAAAAAAGATTGCAAGATAGGAATGACAGACTTTAGAACTGTCTCAGCATTTATAAGTGTCAAGTTCTAAAGAAAATCTGACCCAAACCCCAGGGCTAAATACCTGAGCAAGGAAGTCTTTGTGGCTCCGGACAGCATGGTGGAATCTCTTAATGAGTAGAGCCTGGACGTGCTGACAGATGAGTGGAGGCCCCTTGTTCAGCTGCATCCCTGTGTCCTCAGGCTCTTTGCTCTCCTGGCCCTCAGCAGGATGGGTTGGTTCTGGGGCTGGAGCACCATTGGAGGTCTGGACTCCTCTTGTCGTTTTCTCATTGCTACCTGAACTGGGGTTTCGAAAGCTAAAACTTGGTCCTTTCTCCTGAGTATCACCTAGTTTTAGAAATTGAAGGGATCATTTGGAAGAATGCTCACAAGGAAAGATGAACAAAAATTTCATCCAAAGCTTACTAGCCATCTTTACCCATAGAGACCTGTAGTAAATCATACCCATGTCCTTGGCAATTAGCATGGCAACTTACATGTTTTTTGACCTATGAATTACTTAATAAAAGTATAGAGAACTTCAGTGAGTAAAATTCTTCTACCAATGCAGATAAATAACTACATTGCAGTTTCCAATCTTAAAGAACTGCTGGGAAGTTAATTGACTTTGGAAATTGAAATGGAGCCACACAAGATTGGACTTGAACCCTAGTCTTACTTAGTAGACACTGAGGCAAACTTTCTATCAAGTTAGTCTATCAACAATTATTTATTAAGCTTTTACCACATGCCAGGTACAATGCTAAGCAGTGGTAATAAAAAGACAGGCAAAACACAGTCCCTGCCCTTCAGAATGGTATATTCTAATGGGGGCAGCTACACCAGAATGGGGGGTTGATCTAAAGGCATTAGAGAAAACTCTAAAATCTCTTGGAGCTGACTTTAGAACCAGCAGAAGAATATGCAACCTTGCTCCCAGGATTCAACATTCCAATGGAATTGGGGCTGCGTGTGTGTGTGTGTGTGTGTGTGTGTGTGTGTGTGTGTGTGTTGGTAGGTTTCAACGGTTTCTATCTATAGTTTTCTCTGCCTTTATAAACAATCCTTTTTTGCAAAGAGGAAACAGAAATAAGAGATTCTAGCAATAAAAATCATACTTCTTTATAGTTAAGTTCTGATCTCTAAATGGCTTAAATTTGAGATTCTTTTGGTCTAATAAACTTCTTTCTCTTAGGTCAGTGGTTCCCACACTTTTTTGGCCTACCACTCCCTTTCCAGAAAAAAATATTACTTAGCCTCCTGGAAATTAATTTTTTTTTTAATTTTAATAGCAATTAATAGGAAAGATAAATGCACCTGTGGCCATGACTGCCTCCCTGGATTGCTGCAGCACCCACCAGGGGGCAGTAGTGCCCACTTTGGGAATCACTGTCTTAAGTGTAATTGGCCTGTAATATACTTGAGATACTGCCCTACCCTTCCTCAAGCCATCACTTCCCCTTGTTTTTGTAATGGGGCAACAGTTACACTCCTACAATGAACACCTCTTTAAGCTTTCTCTGTTCCACTTTCCTCAATTCAGGAAGCTTATAAAGAGAGAAAAGCAAAACCTCTTCAAAAAGTAGCCAGATGGGGGGGGCAGCTGGGTAGCTCAGTGGAGTGAGAGTCAGGCCTAAAGACAGGAGGTCCTAGGTTCAAACCCGGCCTCAGCCACTTCCCAGCTGTGTGACCCTGGGCAAGTCACTTGACCCCCATTGCCCACCCTTACCACTCTTCCACCTATAAGACAATACACCAAAAATTAAGGGTTAAAAAAAAAAAAGTAGCCAGATGGGGGACAGATGGGTGACTCAGTAGATTGAGAGCCAGGCCAGGTGTCAGGAGTATCAGGAGGACCTGGGTTCAAATATGGCCTCAGAAGCTTCTTAGTTGTGTGATTTGGGGCAAGTTGCTTAACTGCCTAGTCGTTATTGCTCTTCTCTTTTAGAACCATACTTAGTATCCATTATAAGACAGGTAAGGGTTAAAAAAAATAGCCCAACAACATTCTGAGTTTCTTGGATCTGCCCTACCCATTAAAAAAAAAAAATCATAGGATCACAGATCGAAAGATAGGAGGATCTGTAAAGACATCTGGTCCAACCTCTTCATTTTACAGATGAAAAAACTGAGGTCCAAGCAGTTTTAGTGACCTGTCTAAGGTCATGCAGTAGTAAGCATTTGAGGGGATATTTGAATTTAATAGCCATATTTATTTTTTATTTAATTTAATAGCCATATTCATACAATGGGAAACACACATGTGTTCTAGAGAGGCAAATTCAGCTGCTTTGGGCTCTCCTAGGCTATAGTTTAAATAATTCCACAGTGAGAGTCTTTAAAAAGAAACAAAAACCAGACACTTTCTAGCTGTGTGACCCTGAGCAAGTCACTTAACTCCCATTACTTAGCCCTTACCGTTCTTCTGCCTTAGAACCAATATACAGTATTGATTCTAAGATGGAAGGTAGCAGTTTTAAAGAAATAATAATTAAAAAAAAGAAACAAAACCACAAACCCCAGCATGCAAATGTGCTTCTAATTCAGAAAACCACCAGCCCATACCTACAAACAGAGCTCCAGATTCAGAATCTCCAGTGACCCTCAGGAAAATCTGCCAAGGAAAGAAATTGTGGGTGTGAATTGGGTACTTTCATAGAAAGGTTCCCAGGAAATCTACCCAATAGTTTGTTTTTGTCCAGTTTGTATTTTATGGAGGGGAAAATACATTCTAACTTTTCTTTCATTCATTCAATCAATCAATCAATAAGTATAATGGATTAAAAGTTTAGACAAAGCACAGCCACTGATGGCACAGAATGTATGATCTAATATGAAGATAAGACACAAACCTATGTAAGGGAGGAATGGTCATGGGGATCCCTAATCAATTCATTGAGTTCCTCAATCAACCTTATGGAATGGGCAATATAGTTGGATGGAAGCTAAAGGACACTTGCTCTTGGAATGTGAACATGGTCCCATATGGTCCCACTGGAGCCATATTGGTTGGGATTAGGAGACTAAGGCTGCCTCCTGGTGACTGGCTGACTGCGAATCAGCCACCCATCCCTTGCTCTATAAAAGCAAGTTATAAGACCCAAACTGAGGTTCATTAAGTCTGATTCATTAAATAAATAACAGGTATGGGATAGCTTTTATTTACTGCTTCTCTCTCACACATACAGAAGGTCCAGAAGACACAAAGGACTAATTGGAATCCATTAACAGATACTGAACATCCTAGCTATGTGGCCCTGGACAAATTATTTAACCCCAAGTGCCTAGCCCTTATCATTTTTCTGCCCTGGGATTGATTCTAAGGCAGAAGGTATGGCTTTAAAATAATTAAAAAAAAAAAACTCTTACCCTCCATCTTAGAATAAATACTGTGTATTGGTTCTAAGGCAGAAGAGCTGTAAAGGCTGGGCAATGGGGGTCAAGTGGCTTGCCCAGGGTCATATAGCTAGAATGTGTCTAAGGACAGATTTGAACCCAGGAACTCCCATCTCTGGGTCTGGCTCTCAATCCACTGAGGCACCCAGCTTCCCCCTTAAAAGAAAAATTTTAAAGAAGATACTGGAGCACATAAAGCACCCAAATAGATTAGTAGACTCCTCATGAGCTGCCAGACAAACAAACCCTTCCCATGAACCCACATTGTCTGAGTAACTCATGGCAATAGTGGGGTTGTCAAGGACTTCTGCCCCAATGCCATAGCATGTATTTAATTTAGTTATAGGGCAATCTCCAATGGTCATTCTCTTTCATCTCCAAGAAGCAAACTTGAAATCTTTTAGGAGATTTGTACAAGACTGCTTGAATTAAGAAACTTTCAAATTTGAGATTATCCACAAAAAAAGTTCTCAAAGCTTGTGCTGTCCAGGAAATCTCTTTTACCTTTGAGAGGGCTAGATTTTGGGATTGCACTGCCAAGGAACTTCAAAATACTCTTCCTAAACAGTTAGCTTCAAGGGCCAAGTCTCTGAATTTCCTTCAGGCTATACATGAGCACATATTTACCTATGGCATGTGCTCCTGCTCTTAGGGAGGACAAAGAGAGAAATTCCCCCTTCTCTCTTTCCCATAGCTCAGCTGTCCTCTGGTTTGCATGTCCATGGGAGGAGAAGGGGGAAAGGAGACAGAGAGAGGGAGAGAGACACAAAGAGAAACAGAGAAAGGAGAGGGTCAGAGAGAGAGGGAGAAGGAGTGGGAGAAGGTAAAACAGAAACAGAAAAAGAGAAAAGAGATACAAAGAGAAAAGGAGAAGGGAGTGAGTCAGAGAGGGAAAGGAAGAAGGAAAGGGAGACGGAGAAGGAAAGGAGAGAAACAGAAAAAGAGAAGGAGAGACAGACAGAAACAGAGAAAAGAG
>NW_025352737.1:0-3574 GCF_016433145.1 Gracilinanus agilis
AAAAAAAATAAGCACATTTTCAAAGAAGAGATTAATCTTGCACTAGACAGGAAGTTGGGAAAGTGCTTTGCTAATGCCCTTACACTACTGTAAAACATTTAAACCAATAATTCTGGATCTTATCTGAACTACTTTCCAATTTTCCAGAGAAGCTCAAATTTCACTCTTCTCCCTAGATATGCCCACCCTGCCATTCATTATATTAACTGAACACAAGCTTTCTGTTTCACATTTGATCTAACTTGTATTGGACTTCTTTGGAGCATACAGATGACCAGAAATTTTCCATATCCTCCTTCTTTGGATAATCTCCTTCTTCTTATTTCTTGCCTTCTCAAACCCCTAAAGTAAAATTATTGATTTTTTAAAATGGTTCTCTATATTGCTTCAACTCCTTACATTTCCTTAACCTTTTGTACTTCACTTTTCATTGTTGTTTAAGGTATCAAGAATTTCATAGAGGGGGCATCTGGGTAGCTCAGCGGATTGAGAGCCAGGCCTAGAGACCGGAGGTCCTGGGTTCAAATCTGGCCTCAGACACTTCCTAGTTGTGTGACTCTGGGCAAATCACTTGACCCCCATTGCCTAGCCCTTACCACTCTTCTACCTTAGAACCAATACACAGTATTGTTTCTAAGACAGAAGGTAGGGGTTAAAAAAAAAAGAATTTCTTAGAGCCTTGACTTTCCCACTTTCCAAGATACATTTTCTTTTTTGTTGCCTTTAATTGAGTAATTTAGTGCTCAGCACTTTCTACTAGATTACTGCTGTAATCTTCCAATTTCTTTCCATGGGTCTTCCTTAGTTTTCTAAAGCTGTGCCTGCTATTGTATTCTGTGTCTGCCCCTGGGAATAGTCTTTATATGATCCTTGCCATACCAACTGCTATTGCATACAATGTTGCATGCAAGTCATATAATGTTTTTAATATTCTCTGTCAATTATGTGGGAGAATGAGTTTGTTCATGATGGTTACAAACATCTTTAGAGTCTACTTTTTTGAACCATTGTGTTCTGGTAGAATTGTTCTCTTAATTGGATTTTGACCATCAGACTCAAAAAGGACTCACTGAAATTTAAAAGTCATTTCTTTTTGCACCAAAATAGTCGATGCTGTTCACTCAACCATTCTCCATCCATCCTCTTTTCAGAATCATTCGGGATAGCAGGACTATTTTTGTCTTCAGCTTCATTGTTAAGTGAATGAGTCAATAAAGCATTTGTTTAACTCTTAATCTGTGCAAAGCATTGTGCCAAGTACTGGGGATACAAATAGAGAAATGAGGTAGTCCCTACTCTCAAGAAACTCACATTCTGGGGGGCGAAGGGGGATGAAGGGGAAAGTAAAAACAAGAATCATGTAACCATGGAAAATTTTTCTAAAAAAATAAAATATTAATAAAAATACATTAAAAAAAAGAAACTCACATTCTGATGAACTGCTTGATTTCTATAAGAGCTGAAAAGACCTCCATGAACTGATGTGGAGCAAAATGAGCAGAATCAGGAGAATATTATACATAGAAACTGAAACATTGTAGAATGCTACTAATAGTAATGCAATGATCCAGGACAATCTGGAGGGACTTATGAGAAAGAACACTTTCCACATCCAGAAAAAGAACTGTGGGAGCGGAAACAGCAGACGAAAAACATATGATTGATCACTTGTTTATATAGATATTAGATGTGGGGTTTTGGTTTTTAAAAGATTGTTACAAAAATGAATGAGATGGAAATAGGTATTGTGTGATAATACATGTATAACCCAGCGGAATTGCTTGTTGGCTCCCAGAGGGAGGAGGAAAAAGGGGAGAGAAAGAACATGAATCATGTGACCATGGAAAAATAAATTAAAAAAAACAACTTTAGCTGAAGCATAAAAAAAAGAAACATTCTAATGGGAGAGATAACACATAGGGAAGGATTTAGCTGCAAGTCAAATGGAAAGGTCCCAAGGTACCAAGGGTCCATTGACAGAACAGATGTTGACGTCTCTTCTTTAATGTTATTTCCACTAATAAATGATAACAGCTTTGATGTCAAACCATCTGACAGGGTTAAGGTCTTTGATGGCAAGAACTTTATTTCTGGGCCTTAGTTGCTGTGGCTGCATGTCCATAGGAGCTACTTCCCAGGGAAAGAGCTGCAGACACTGGGCTAGAAGCACTGCTATTCCCAAGTTTCCAGGGTTCAAGTCCTGGGCCATCTCCATCAGAATCTGAGCAGAGACAGTGGTAAAGTGGTGGGAGTGGTCTGCCCACTATGTGCTCCCTCTCATCTCCCCTTTGGGGTTCCTTCTGGTTTTTCCAGGGAGGCTGGTTTACCTCCTCTGTCTGTGACTGTTGGTTGGCCATTTGTGAGAATGGCTATCTCCTTCCCCACATGAATCACTTCCCCATTGATGGTCTGGAGGGCTGGGCGTATTTACACTTCGGGGCACCTGTCTCTGACTCCATTTAACAAGGGACCCTTCTGGCACTGAAGTTGAGAAGGGATTTGCAGTGATTTCATGTTCTTCACCTTTTCCCTTTTTAGACTTGGGCAATGTCTCAATTTCTACTCTCATTTCATCTACACTGGCTTTACTTTGATAGGCAATTTGGAACTGAAGAGATCACTGACAAAAATTTACAGTCTTTGTCTACAATTATAAACTATTTCTAGTTTCATTATTATCTGGTATGAGTGCATGACAAAAAATTATATTTTAGTGCCTTTTAAGTGCCTGCTTTAATGGTCATTGAATGTACACCCGAGTCTCTCCAGCAGGTGGGGCGTGGGTGTGTCTGATCCATCCTGCTGTTCTAAGCTTGCCTTCTTGTGGTACCCAAATAGAGAGGATCATCACTGACTACCCTGTGTTCAGTAGCATCCATGATGGTGTCAAGCATGGTACCCTGTCAATTTCTTAGATTCACAAGAGTAGTTACATCACACTATGGAGGGCACTAACCCAAACTGTGGTGAAATTATCTGGAGCCCAAGGATCTAGCATTTCAGAGCTCCTGCCAGGCTTTCACTGCAATCATGTTGGTCTAAAGCAGGGGTGCTATGAGGCTTCTATGAGACAATCGGGGTGAAGCACATTGTTCAAATATCAGTAGTCTGTGGATAGCTTTATGGCCCGAGTCTTCTTCTGCACCCCTGTTTAATTCATGTTTATAGAGCTATACAGGGGTGCTAGACGTGCTGGTAAATGCTTAACAACTCTGGGGCAGGGGAGAGAGAGAAGAATATGTAGAAACACATACTTGTAAATTAATCTGCTTATTAACACTTTCTTAAAACTAGTCAATTAGCAAAACAACAATTCAAGCCTGGATTTGTAATGATTATGGATTTCTAAGCTATAAATTCAAAATTTAATTGAAAATTTAATGATGGAGGCAGCTAGGTGACTCAAGAGGATTGAGAGATGGGAAGTTTGGGGTTTAAATTTGGCCTGAGACACTTCTTAGCCGTGTGACCCTGGGCAAGTCATAGAATCCTTACTGTCTAGCTCCTACAGTTCTTCAGCTTTAGAACCATCCCACAGCATTGATTTTAAGATGGAAGGTAAGGGAGAAAGAAA
>NW_025352738.1:0-2209 GCF_016433145.1 Gracilinanus agilis
TTATATAATTACATTAATATAACCTGTCTGACTTCAGTCCTATCTTGTAGGAGATTTCTAATCAAGTTGCTTCAGTTTCTGCTGTTGGTCCTATACTTTTTAGCATTTTATTTTATTAATGACTTGTATTTAGGTATAGATTATTTAATCTCAGTACCAAAGCCCAGTCATAACCTCAGTACTAAAGGTTTATGCAACTTATAGAGCACACAAAATTAGAAGGAATAGCTTTTAGTATCCAGCATTAACATCTATGAGACCACTAATATCTATGACTTATTCTTGTCACCTGTAAAAATAAAAATTAAACAGGTTTTTCTTTATTTTGTTTTTGGAGTCTATCTCACCAAAGTATAGCAGCCCTTCTCAGTCCTGACCCCAATACTAATCAGGACAAAAGTTTTGACCTACTTTGTTTCCAGTTTTAGAAAATTCTCCCCTTCGTACAATTCCTAGCAGTCTCCCTTTTCAAAGAGGCACACCAAATTGGTTATGGACTTAGTATGGACACGCTGCTGGCTTTATCTCTACTGTAGTAAAAAAAAAATCCACAGCTCAAGAAATCTTCCAGCTTGAGCCTACCTGTTAATAAAGGTAATAGGTATGTACTATTATACTCAAACAAATGATTACTTTTAAAATGGGGCAGTTTGGTGTATCAGTGGATTGAAAGCCAGGCCTAGAGATGGGAGGTATTGAGTTTAAATCTGGTCTCAGACACTTCTTAGCTATGTATTGGACAAACAAAATGTTTTAACTGAAATCCATAACCCCTGAAGAAAGCAGGATGTGAATCAAAAGGGGTATATATAATTAACATTTTGCTGTGGAAAAACCTACCTAAGGAAAAGATAGCATGTCAACAGGAAATAATGCTTCTATCTTTGTAATTTTTCTTTATATTTCAGAAAGAATAAATAGACTCTCTTTAACCTCTTGAGAGGGAAAAAAAGATAAAACCACTGAGGACCAGTAGCAAATGATTTATATTTGAGCTCAATATTCTCAAGGACTAAAGAGGCATATGTGAGAATCTACCCCACTCAAAGAAAGATATTTTTACTATTGTTATTTATCTATATTTTCAGTAAATATAATTTTATTAAAAACTTTTCAGCAAAAACTTTCAGTAAATGTTTCTTTGTAAAATAAAATATTAATTTGTTGAACAAAACTGGGACACTAATCACTGGAGCGTATAATATGAAAGAGATAGTAAATTTGCTAGAGGTTGAAATAAAGAAGGACATACAAGA
The DNA here is from genome assembly GCF_016433145.1 of Gracilinanus agilis. Classification (NCBI taxonomy): domain Eukaryota; kingdom Metazoa; phylum Chordata; class Mammalia; order Didelphimorphia; family Didelphidae; genus Gracilinanus; species Gracilinanus agilis. The sequence goes on from NW_025352738.1 coordinate 1,257, forward strand.
ATAAGGTACTCACAATGACAGCATTGGGAAAATTGTCTCAGTACAAGATGGGAATTATTAGAAGCCTGAGTGGAAGATGAAGTCTTGCTCTAGTATCCAACTTGAGAGCAAGAATAGGTATCAGAATAAGCATCCCAAGAACTTTTATGGAATATGTAAAGAAAAAAAATAAAACTTAGAGATACTGAAATTTGAAATAGGCAGACTTGACCATCATTTGGTTTCTCTTCTCTAGAGGAAGCCACTAAAGTGATTTTCCTGAAATGTAAGTTTAATCATATCACTCCTCCCTGTAATCAAACTCTAGTGACTTCCTGTTGCCTCCAGAAGAAAATACAAAATGTTCTGTTAGGTCTTCCAAGTCCTTCATAATTCAGCCCCCTCCTACCATTCTAGATTCCTTATATCTTGTTCCTCAACAAAAACCCCTTTGGTCCAGATGTACAAGCCTCCTATAGCTATACCAAAATCAAGATATTACATCTGTCAGCTTCAGACATTCTCCCCGATTGTCCCCATGCCTGGAATGATTTCCTTCCTCCACTTACTACCCACCTCCCTGACTTCCTTAAATCCCAAATTAAAATCTCACCTTCTACAGGAAGCCTTCCTCAAACACTCTTACTTCTAATGCCTTTGCTCTGTTAATTATTTCCTATTTAGTCTGCATATTCATATGGAAGAGATATTTTTGGTATGTTTACAATAATTGTTTCCAAATTGCCTCTCCCAATCAATTGTAAGCTCCATGAGGGCAAGGATTATCTTTTGCCACTTTTTATATACCCACATCTTAGTACAACTGCTGGCACATAGTGGGTACTTAATAAACTGATAATTAATAAATTATAGATATATAAATTATATACCAATTAATAAAATAAAAAGTTCAAAATTTTGTTGTTGAATTATTTCAAAACTCATTAATTAATAATAAATATAATATATTTAAT
>NW_025352739.1:0-11940 GCF_016433145.1 Gracilinanus agilis
GTATATATATATATGTATATATATATATATATATTTGATTTTTAAAACATTCTTTTTTTAATGAGAGCAATTGATTTTTCCTTTTTCTTATCTTGTTCTGGAAGTACATATATAATCATTATTTATCCTTTTTTTTATTTTACAGCAATATAAGCTTAATGCAAACATCTAAAGAGCCTTGAGACTATGGGATTGTTATTTAATGCCTCTCTGTCTGATTCCAGGAGAAGTGCCGAGCCACATGGTTACAGAGATTTGACTGAGAATCTGCATGAATTGCAGGAATTCTATGCCAATACTTGAAGGGCTTGAAAATTGGGGTTTGAGTCCTGGAGTTCCAGTCTTTTCTAAAATTTTAGAGGACATGGGTCTCCTCAATTTAAATTCCTAGTGAAGCACCTAAGATTGGCTATCATTTAATGGCTCATTCCCTGAGAAGGTGCAGGGAAAAATCGGATCAAAAAAAGGCATTTCCTTTATTCCTTTATATATAGAGAGAAAATGGCAATTTTTCTGTAGTCCTGGCCCTGAATGGGTAATTGCAAACTGCTTAAATCACTTTAATTAGGCCTTGATTCAAAGGCCTAAGTTTATTTTCCTTACATTTTTTTTGCACATTTTACATTTCATTCACAAGTTAATTTTTTCTCCTTTTTTTTTTTTTTAAAAAATTTTTTTTTTAAACCCTTGTACTTTTCGGTGTATTGTCTCATAGGTGGAAGATTGGTAAGGGTGGGCAATGGGGGTCAAGTGACTTGCCCAGGGTCACACAGCTGGGAAGTGGCTGAGGCCGGGTTTGAACCTAGAACCTCCTGTCTCTAGGCCTGACTCTCACTCCACTGAGCTACCCAGCTGCCCTTTTCTCCTTTTTTTGAATTATATTCATTTTCTTTTTCTTTTTTATTATTTCTTTTGCCAATTGATTTCATGCACCCCCGTGACTCACTCAGCCATGCATCCTTGGCTGACCTTTTCAGGGGAGTAATGTGTTATTTAAAATTTTCCTCAGGGGGGTGTGTGTTAAGTTTTTATAATCATAATGTCTGAATTATAATCTATATTGCAAGTCAATTTTTACTCCTTTAGAAGTAACCTCAGGGGGGTAATGTATAATTCTCAGAAGAAAATGTATGTTTTGTAATCTATAATGTAAAGTTTAAATTCTTTGAGAATAATTTCTGGATAAGGATTTTACCATCCCCTCAGAATCCAGACAACTGAACCTGTTTGGTGGAGGCACCAAAAGATGCCTGAAGAGCCTTCACTGGATCATGAAGACCCAAATTTGAACTTTGGGGCGCAGTTGATCTGAACTATGGGGGTTGAACGAATTGAATGCATTTATTTTGAATGGACACTCTTATGCCAGTGGGGGACTGCCCCCAAATTGGCTATTTGTCAATGTGGCTAGCTTTTGTCCTCTTTTCTTTTGGTTTAAGATCCACTGAAAAAGACCAGTCTTTTTCAACGGATCTCAGGGGGGTAATGTGTTATTTAAAATCACTTGGGATACTTGGAACTACATTTCCCGTGATCCCCAATGGGTTTCCTGTTTTGGATTACATATTCAAGGTGAGGGACTGTTTTAGAATAGGGGGAAGTGACTTTGAACTTCCTCTTTTAGCTACCTGAGCGCGAAGGTACGAAAGGGAAAATGGCTGAGGCAGGAGTTTGAATACAGGCGAGTGGTCTAATGATTTTTATCTCTATCAGCATGACTTTTATTAAAATACTATTACCCCTCCTAATCTCGGCCCTCATCATTTTCAAAAACAACAGTTCATGCATCCCCCTTTATCCAGATAAGCCTCAGGCCTTGTTTTTAATCCAATCAAAGGTGGGAGAGAGACCAAAATGGATTTTAAAATCAAAATGAAAATTTCTTTTTAAAAAGGAAGAAGGGGCAACTGGGTAGCTCAGTGGATTGAGAGTCAGGCCTAGAGACAGGAGGTCCTAGATTCAAATCTGGCCTCAGACATTTCCCAGCTGTGTGAACCTGGGCAAGTCACTTGACCCCCATTGCCCACCCTTTCCACTCTTCCACCTAGGAGCCAATGCACAGAAGTTAAGGGTTAAAAAAATAAAAAAATAAAAAAAAGGAAGGAGAGGTTTCAATTTATGTTAAATTCTCACAGGCAGGTCTCTTAATCTGTTTACTTTAATCTACTGGAAAAGGAAATGGCAAATCACTCTGATAGCTTTGTCAACAAAACTGTATGGACAGTATGGCCCTTGGGGTAATGAAGAATTGTACACAAATCAACAACTAAGGATTCTTAGCCTCTTCTTATTTATTTTGTATTTCAACTCCCTATTAGACCATTCTGTTCTTTACTTATCAAAAGGTACATATCTCTTTGTTGGAAACAAAATAGCACAGTGCTGTGGAAAGATCTTTAGATTTTTAGAATGAGAGGACCTGGGTTTCACTAGGGTCTTAGTCACTTTTGTAAAGGGTAAAATTATGGTTGGATTGAATATTTATGAGTATGGTTGCCAGAAATTTTATTACTTAATTCCAAATGAAAGACTCAAGTCAGAATGACTTTTTATGGTAGTTTGTTCCCAAATAGAAAGAGTGAAAGTAAGGAAAAAGAAAGAGACAGAGAGATAATTACTCTGGCCTGGTGTGAACCAAACAGGGCTTCAGAGGCTCCAGCAAGAGGTTAATTTAAGCTGTGTGACCCTGGGCAAGTCACTTGACCCCCATTGCCTACCCTTACCACTCTTCTGCCTTGGAGCCAATATACAGTATTGACTCCAAGAAGGAAAGTAAGGGTTAAAAAAAAAAGAGGTTAATTTAGCCACAAAGCCTCCTCCGAGATGAGGGATCTCACTGGAGGCTAGTGCCTCTTGAAAAGCCAAGGAAAAGAAGTCAGCCTTTTCACTCACCCACTTGGCAGTCCAAAGGGAAGCAGTCTGAGATCTCAAGTCCAAGCTCCTCCAAGTCCAGGTTCGAAGGGGAAAAACCTACTCAAGGGAAATTACCACTATATTTAAAAGACAGTTCTTTGCATCACTTCCTGTGTCTTCCTTCCACTTTTATGTGGACCAATGGCAGCTTTAACTTTGCTTCAGACTGCCCAGGGGACAGTCAGTTGTTTTTGATTTGTCATTCGCTAGTGCTCGTGGGTCACAGACCTCCCCCTAGAGTGTATACATTCCTGGTGGCTAAAATCTAAAGAATAAATAGGGGAGAATTAATCCCATCTTCACACTTTTTACCTGAGTAGGCAAATTATGTAACCTCTTTGGGCCTCAATTTTCTTATCTGAAAAATGTGGTGATTGAACTAGATCAGAGGTGTCATATGGTGCACACCCTTCCCAAATCTGGTTTGAACCAGATTAAAATGTAATTGGGAAATGTTTGACAAAATAAATAAAAATATAATAAAACTATCTATTTAAAAATTGTCAATGTATAGCCCACAGAGATCCTTAGGTGTGAATTATTTCCCCTTCTCTCCTCCCTGTTTCCATTTGAGTTTGACACGACTGAACTAGAGATCCAAAGTCTAAATCTTATGATCTTAAGAATCTAGCAGCTCTGTTTTCTCTTTACTTTCAGTGACCATTATCATATCTCCCACTGGTTTGTTTTCTTCTTGGATCTTTCTCCTCATTCTGCCAGTATCTCTTCAGATACCTCCTCATTTCTTACACTACTATATCCATTTTGAAATTTTAACTTATCCACTATACCCTCATGCCAGTTACCTCCTCCTTCTCACTTTGCAAGTTCCTTTCATATGTAGTTTTCTACCATTTGATTGGAAGCTCCTTGAGAGCAGGGACTGCCTTTCTTTTCAGCATCTGAATCCCTAGGGCTTAGCACCATGCCTTACACATAGTCCAGTGCTTCAAAAAAGTTTATTGACTACTTACTATATTGGCTTAGAAAAATCCTCCTTTCTTTTTGTTTTTACTTTTCCTTATTAGTCTCAACTCATTCTGCCCTTTAACAATCCTGGCACTATTCTTAAAATATTATAGTGAGCTTTTGTATGTGTAACTATGTGGTGCAGTGAAAAGAGTGCTAGATCTAGAGTCAGGAGAACATGAGTTCAAATCTGACCTCAGACATTTGCTAGCTGTTTGACTTTTGGCAAATTTCCTCTGTGACTCAATTCCTCATCTATAAAATGGAAATAATAATAACACCTAAAAAAGGGGCAAAAACAGATGAGTCAGGAGTAAAGCTGAGCAGTCAATGATAGTTAGGGAGGAAGGTCTCTGACTTCCCTGGACTCTCTTCTCCAGAGAGTGTAAAGACTGTTTACTTGGAAATAACACAGAACTACTAAAGTAGTCAGAGAAACCAAGTCTTTAATCAGGAAAGAGATAGGTCCAGGAATCAGCCACTGTCACAGAACCCAGGGCCAAAACTTTTCAAGGTCAACACCCTGGGGCTCTAGGACCTATCCCTGGGAGAGTGTACCTGGGAGAATGCACCCTGCTAGATGATTTCTCCAAAAAACAATAGAACTTGGGGAACTTATATACCTTTTTGGGGAAGTATGATTGTTTGGCATTACCATGGTTACAAGGAAACAGGAAGCCTAAGACAGGGTTATCATGGAGAGGCTGATGCTTTATAATGGATGCAAAAGGGAAGGAAGGGTTCAGCCAAGGGCTGGGCTACTGGAGAGGACTTTGATAAATGGGAGAAACTACTAGGACAAAAGGGTACTTAACATCTGATTAGGTCTACCTTTAAGTCTATTGTTCTGTTTGAAATGGGAAGTCTGGAACTTTCCTCTGGTGAGTTTCTTAGGGGGCAGGGACAGACTTAGGGTCTCCAGATTTCAAGTTGATACCACCTCTGAGTAAACAATGCAGAATCAGCAAGCTACAGGCCCTGGGCATAGGATCATCAGATCACCTTGTCTGCTGAACTGGGGAGCTCCCATCCAAGTGGAGGATACAGCTAGAAACTACAGGTGGATGGCTTTGGGAATAGCTGTGCTGGATACATCCTTGACACCAAAAATCACCACTTGCTCACAGCTGGGAATTGACAGAGCAGACACTGTTATATTCATAATCTGAGAAGTGATGGATGCCACCTTGACTGACAGGGAAGGCAGTTGGAGAGACTTGGAATGTTCCCAGGTGCCGTGAGGTGAGCCAGGGGCAAACATCAATTGGCCCCATGGTATAAATACCCCTGACAGCCACTTGGAGGGAAGTTTCTCTGGAGGTCTCTGGGCAGGAGTCTCTGGACTGGGAAATCTCTGAGTGGGTGGTGAAGGGTGGCAGGGAAGTCTATAGAGAAGAGGGCAGAAATATCTCTGAAGCTATTTCCTGATAGACTGTGAGAGCTAGTGCATCACCAACACTGGTAGTGAGAAAGCTGAGAGAATAAGATGATCAATACAGCTGTATCAATAGCTTCCCTATTGGCTGTGGCCAAGTCTGGCCAGAGGTAGTGGGAATGAGCAAATCTCCAGCTTCCACCTGATCAATAGCCTTCAGTCTTGATTGTCAACTAATTTATAGATAATAGATCAATAGGGTCTCCAATCCTCAATCCTTGTCCTTGTTATTTTTTCCCTGAGTATAAAGAGAGTTCAACAACAAGTACCTTCCTAAGCAGTCTTTATATCATGGGGCCTTGGGAAGGGAGTCAAATGCAGTCAGATCCTAAACGTCATCCAAGGCAAATCAATAACCCAATACTAATCTATCCAACCCCAGGTTGGACCTTGAAAGGTTACTAATCTATTTAGCCTCTCAAGGGTCCTTCCTGAGCAACTGTTAGAGAGAAAGGGATAAATTACAGCAGTAGTCAAGGGTGATCAGAGTTGGTGTTCCTCCATCATCTGCAGCTGAGAAGAGTACAGATAGATACCTCAACAACATTGTACATCTATACGTCTCCTTTTGGACCTTTTATTTATAACAATACCAAAAAAGGTTAGGGCACCAGATCCTGAAGGCAGAAAACTTTTGTCTTGTAGCTGACCAGGAAAAGACTTTGGAGACCAAGGCGTGTAGGCCAGATGCCTGCTCTTTCCCAGGATGTATATAACATCAGGAGAGGAAGAGTAAGAAAAGAGTGTATACTGGTGAGTATTGTTGCTAAGGGACTGGGACCAGTAGGCTGTAGTCACCCCAGGAGAGTAGAATCCCTGGCTGTTGCCACAGTGGGAAGTGAGGTGTCTGTTTGCAATGGAAGAACTGGTGGGGGTTGCTGGGTTAGGGTGGGGAGGTTCTGGTTGGAGCACCTGAGGTCAATCTTGAGCTGAAGCTTGAGTGGAGGATCTGGGCTTACACCAACTCTGGATTATAGAAATCATAGGAATTATTAAATAGGACCTAGAAAATAACAAACACAAAATATCCTGAAACTTGGGGCACCACCTCCTAACACCCTAGGAACCCTAGGACTTTAGGAAAAAAGTAATAACTAAATCTATTGGCCTGGCCACTGAAATTTTTAAAAAAAAGTAATCAAAGGAGAAAGACCCCAACTATTGATAGCAGAGAAGCTAATGATTTCCTAAGAAAAGAAATAATAAAGCAAAATCAAAAGAGGGAAATAATAGAAGAGAATATGAAACATCTTATCATAAAAACAACTGACCTGGGAAATAGATCAAGGAGAGACAATATAAGAATAGCTGGACTCCCAGAAAGTTATGATTGAAAAAAGAGTTAATACATTATACTCTAATAAATCATTAAGGAAAACTACTGAAATTCTAGAACTAGAGGGTAAAATAGAAACTGAGTTTACAACAAGAATAGCATAGCCAGCAAAGCTGAGCATAATTATACCAAAATAAAAAGATATTTAATGAACTAAATGAGTTTTAATTATTCTTGGGGAAAAAACCCAGAACTCAGTAGAAAACTTGATTAACAAGGAACATAAAAAGGTTAATTATGAAAGATCAATTATAAGCAACCTCACAAGGTCAAATTATTTAGTTCTTATATGGGGATCATCTATAACCCTTAAGAATAATATCACTACCTGGGTACTTTGAAAGAGATATATAGATAAAAGACTTGAGGTTGAATTGAATGAACTGGAATGAGTTAAAATAATAATAAAATAGACCAGGAAGAGGTAAAATGAAACAATGATTTCATATAAAAGAGGAATGAGAAGAACTGTCACAGAGAAGGGGAGGAGGGATTGGAGGGCCAGTAGTACTAGAATTCTACTCTCATCAGAACTGGGTTAAAGAGAATACAGCATATATAACTAGAAGGATAAAAGTCTTCTTAATGTATAGAGAAACAGAAGGGAAAAGGGACAGCATAAGAGAGAGACTGAGTTCCCTTGAGGGACTATGAGAAGGAAGGGTAGATTAACAAAAAAGAAGATAAGGAGATGAATAGAATCTTAGGTAAGTTAAATATGATGGATACCTGGAGAGAATTGAATGGGAACAGAAAGGAATATACCTTCTTATCAGCAGGACATTATACCTTTATAAATATTAATCATTTATTAGGGCATAAAACATATGCAGGAAAGCAGAAATATTAAATGCATTCTTTTCAGACCATAGTGCAAAAAAAATTGTATATGATAAGGGACCATGGAAACAAGAAGTAAAACTAATTGGAGACTAACTTAATGTTAAAGAATGGATTAAAGAACAAATCATAGAAACAATAAATAATTTCATTAAAGAGAATGATAATAATGATATAACATAACAAAACCTATGGGATCAAAAGCAGTAATTAGAGGAAAATTTATATCTCTGAATGCATATAAAATAGAGAAAGAAAAGAGCAATGAATTGTAAATACAATTTAAAAAAATAGAAAAAAGACTAAGTTAAAAATCCCCAATTAAACATCAAGTTAGAAATCCTAAAAATTAAAGGTGTGATCAATAAAATTGAATGTAAGAAAACCATCAAATTACTAAATCAATCTAGGAGCTGAGTAAGTTTTTTAATGAGTGAGTTGAGAGAGAATTTTATAAATAAGGATACTGAGGAATTACCCAAGGTCTTACAAGCAGAAAATAAAAGAGGTGGGACTTGAATTTCCAAAATTGGTGAAGGCAATGTAGTGAGGTGGAAAGAGACTTAGATTTGGAGCCAGAGGACTTAGATTCAAGTTCCAGCTGTGAGACTTTCTATGTGTCTGATCTTGGATAAATTACCTGACTTCTCTTGGCCTCAGTTTCCTCATCTATAAAATTAGGTTGTTTGGACTAAATGACCTTTGAGATTCCTTCTACTTCTAAGGATGATCCTATGAATCTGAGGTCATCATTCTTTTCATTGTCTTACATTGTTTTTCTTTTTCTTTTTTTTCTCTAACACTTTGAATTTTTATTGTTTAGAATTTTTTCCCATGGTTACATGATTCATGTTCTTACTCTCCCCTTCACCCACCCCCAAGCCTGCTCCCTGCCCCCACCCCATAGCCAACATGCATTTCCACTGGTTTTAACATGTGTTATTGATCAAGACCTATTGCCATATTATTGATAGTTGCACTGGGGTGGTCATTTCGAGTCTACATCCCCAATCATGTCCACATCAACCCATGTGTTCAAGCAGGTGTTTGTCTTCTGTGTATTCACTCCTGAAGTTCTTCCTCTGAATGTGGATAGTGTTCTTGTCCATAAGTCCCTGAGAATTATCCAGATCATTGCATTGCTGCCTGTACATCGTGGCTAGCACTTTCAATTTTACCACAGTGTATCAGTCTCTGTGTACAATGTTCTTCTGCCTCTGCTCCTTTCACTCTGCATCAATTCCTGGAGGTCATTCCAGTTCACATGGAATTCCTCAAGTTTATTATTCCTTTGAGCACAATAGTAGTATTCCATCACCAGCATATACCACAATTTGTTCAGCCATTTCCCAATTGAAGGGCATACCCTCTTTTTCCAGTTTTTTGCCACCACAAGGAGCGAAGTCTTTTTATCTATGATCTCTTTGGGGTACAAACCTAGCAATGGAGTGGCTGGATCAAAGGGCAGGCAGTCTTTTAGAGCTCTCTGGGCATAGTTCCAAATTGCCAACCAGAATGGTTGGATCAGTTTACAACTTTGCCACATCTCCTCCAACATTCATTACTCTCCCCTGCTGTCATTTTAACCAATCTGCTAGGTGTGAGGTGGTACCTCAGAGTTGTTTTGATTTATATTTCTCTAATTATTAGAGATTTAGAACACTTTATCATGTGCTTATTGATACTTTTGATTTCTTTATCTGGAAATTGCCTATTCATGTCCCTTGCCCATTTATCAATTGGGGAATAGCTTGATTTTTTATACAATTGATTTAACTCCTTGTATATTTGAGTAATTAGACCTCTGTCAGAGTTTTTTGTTATAAAGATTTTTTCCCAGTTTGTTGTTTTCCTTCTGATTTTGGTTGCATTGTTTTTGTTTGTACAAAACCTTTTTAATTTAATGTAATCAAAATTATTTATTTTACATTTTGTAATTTTTTCTAACTCTTGCTTGGTTTTAAAATCTTTCCTTTCCCAGAGATCTGACAAGTATACTATTCTGTGTTCACCTAATTTACTTATAGTTTCCTTCTTTATATTCAGGTCATTCATTCATTCTGAATTTATCTTGGTGTACAGTGTGAGATATTGATCTAAACCTAATCTCTCCCATATTGTTTTACAATTTTTCCAGCAGTTTTTATCAAATAGTGGATTTTTGTCCCAAAAGTTGGGCTCTTTGGGTTTATCATACACTGTCTTGCTGATGTCACTTACTCTCTCTATTCTACTGATCCACCCTTCTGTCTCTTAGCCAGTACCATATTGTTTTGATGACTGCTGCTTTATAGTATAGTTTAATATCTGGTACTACTATGCCACCTTCCTTCACATTTTTTTTCATTATTTCCCTTGATATTCTTGATCTTTTGTTCTTGCAAATGAACTTTGATATAGTTTTTTTCAAATTCTGTAAAAAAGTTTTTTGGTAGTTTGATAGGTATGGCACTAAATAGGTAAATTAATTTGGGTAGAATGGTCATTTTTATTATGTTAGCTCATCCTACCCATGAGCAATCAATGTTTTTCCAATTGTTTAGATCTAGTTTTAGTTGTTTGGAAAGTGTTTTGTAGTTGTATTCATATAATTCCTGTGTTTGTTTTGGTAGATAGATTCCTAAGTAGTTTATATTGTCTATGGTGATCTTAAATGGTGTTTCTCTTTCTAACTCTTGCTGCTGTGATGTGTTGGAAATATATAGAAATGCTGATGATTTATGTGCATTCATTTTGTATCCTGCAACTTTGCTAAAGTTGATTATTTCCACTAGCTTTTTAGTTGATTCTCTAGGATTTTTTAAGTAGACCATCATATCATCTGCAAAGAGTGATAGCTTAATCTCCTCATTGCCTATTTTAATACCCTCAATTTCTTTTTCTTCTCTAATTGCTACTGCTAGTGTTTCTAGTACAATGTTAAATAATAGAGGTGATGGACATCCTTGTTTCACTCCTGATCTTATTGGGAAGGCTTCTAATTTATCCCCATTGCATATGATGCTTGTTGATGCTTTTAGGCATATACTGTTTAATATTTTTAGGAAAGGTCCTTCTATTTCTATATTTTCTATTGTTTTCAATAGGAATGGGTGTTGTATTTTGTAAAAGGCTTTTTCAGCATCTATTGTGATAATCATGTGATTTTTGCTTGTTAGCTTGTTGATATGGTCAATTATGTGGATGATTTTCCTAATGTTGAACCATCCTTGCATTCCTTTTATAAATCCCACCTGATCATGATGGATAACCCTCATGATCACTTGCTGGAATCTTTTTTTTTTTAATTTTAAACCCTTAACTTCTGTGTATTGACTTATAGGTGGAAGATTGGTAAGGGTAGGCAATGGGGATCAAGTGACTTGCCCAGGGTCACACAGCTGGGAAGTGTCTGAGGCCGGATTTGAACCTAGGACCTCCTGTCTCTAGGCCTGGCTCTCAATCCACTGAGCTACCCAGCTGCCCCCTGGAATCTTTTTGTTAGTATCCTATTTAAGATTTTTGCATCTATTTTCATTAGGAAGATTGGTCTATGGTTTTCTTTCTCTGTTTTTGGTCTGCCTGGCTTTGGAATCAGTACCATATGTGTGTCATAAAAGGAATTTGGTAGAACTCCTTCTTTGTTTATTATGTCAAATAATTTGTATAGTATTGGGATTGTTTTTTGAATGTTTGATAGAATTCACTTGTGAATCCATCAGGCCCTGGTGATTATTTCTTAAGGAGTTCTTTCATGGCTTGTTCAATTTCTTTTTCTGATATTGGATTATTTAAGTATTCTATTTCTTCCGTTGTTAATCTAGGCAATTTATATTTTTGTAAATATAAATCCATATCCCCTAGATTGCTATATTTATTGCCACATAATTGGGCAAAATAGTTTTTAATGATTGCCTTAATTTCCTCTTTATTAGAGGTGAGGTCTCCCTTTTATTCTGATACTCTTATTTTGGTTTTCTTATTTCCTTTTTTTATTAGATTGACCAGTACTTTGTCTATTTTATCTGATGTTTCAAAATACCAGCTTCTAGTCTTATTTATTAATTCAATAGTTCTTTTACTTTTGATTTTATTAATTTCTCATTTGATTTTTAGTATTTCTAATTTAGTTTTCATCTGGAGATTTTTAATTTGTTCATTTTCTAGTTTTTTTAAGTCACACGCCCAATTCATTAATCTCTGCCATCCTTAATTTGTTAATATATGCACTCAGTGGTATAAATTTTCCCCTTAGAACTGCTATGCTTGTATCTCATAGGTTTTAGTAAAAAGTCTCATCATTGTCATTGTCTTCAATGAAATTGTTAATTGTTTCTGTGATTTGTTCTTTCACCAAATTATTTTGGAGAATCATATTATTTAATTTCCTATTGGTTTTTGGTTTGCCTCTCCATGTATTCTTATCAACAACTATTTTTATTGCATTATGATCTGATAGTGTTGCATT
>NW_025352740.1:0-8272 GCF_016433145.1 Gracilinanus agilis
TTCAGAGATCTCATGAGTGAAGATGGAGTAAGGATCAGTGAAGTGGTATAGTGGATAAAATGCTGGGCCAAGAGTCAAGAAGACCTAGGTGCAAATATAGTCTCAGACACTTACTAGCTGTGTGACCCTGGGCAAGTCAATTCACCCCTGCTTGCCTCCGTTTCCTCATCTGTAAAATGAGCTGAAGATGGAAATGGCCAGATCAGACTCCAGGTTGGGCACCCTATTCACTATGCCACCTAGCTCTCACTATACTACAAAGTCTAAAGTTTAGTGGCTCAAGAGTTTGATTAAAACTCAGACAAGTAGGCAGTGGGGTTTCATCTAACAGCCAGTTGGGGTAGGCACACATGAGAGGAGGGATGGGGGCCCTGGAGGCAAGGCCCATGGTGGTAGAGAGGTGGGAAGAAGAAGGGAGGAGGAAGGGAGCTCTGGGCCCCTAGTGAAGGTGTCCCAGACCTTTGTTGCCTGCTTCTGGCCCTGACCCATGCCAAGGGCAGGGAGGAGATTAGGGCTGGTGTCTGCTGACTGGATCTTTACCTCCTGACCTCAACCTCTGCCAAGAAAAAGCCCAAATGGGATCACAAAGACTGATCTCTTATTAGGTCACGACTGAATAAGAACAAGGATCACAGGATCACAGACTGAGGGCTGGAAGGCAGAAAAGAGATCATCTAGTATAGCCTCCCTCATTTCACAACACAGTAAACCAAGAACAAGAAAAGTTAAATGACTTGGCCAAGGCTACACACAAAATCAGGACTTGAACTTGGGTTCTCTGACTATAAATCCAAGGTTCTTTCCTTGGTACCCTGAGAAAAGGAAAAATACTTTCAGAAGGATGAAGTTGACTCTTAGCTGGAGCCTGTTTTTTACAAATAGCCCTGGTTGGAAGCAGGAAGTGTTGATAACAGTGACCTGGTCCCCTCACCTTAGGGGTTGTCCCTAGGAGATATTAACAGAAGACTGGATTTTCCCAGCATCCCCCTCTCTTAGCCCGTAAGATGTTAATCCAACTTCAGCTCTGCAGTTTAGGGCTGGATGCGGTCAGCTCCTCCTGCTGGTTGAGGTCAGGAGGCAAAGATCCGCTCAGTAGGCACCTCCTTTTTTTCTCCCAGCCATTCGTGGCACCAGCCCGAATCTCCTCCCTGACTTTGGCATGGGTCAGGGTGAGAAGCAGGCAACAAAGATCTGGGACATCTTTACTATGTGGTGAGGTGCCCCAGAGCCCCCTTTCTTCTCTCTTCTTCTTTCCCCCTCTCTACCACCGTGGACCTTCCCCGTGGTGTCCCCATCCGTCCTCTCATGAGTTTCTACCCCACCTGGCTGTTAGATGAAATCCCACTGCCTGAACTCTTGAGCCACTAAATTTTAGCCCTCATAGTATAGTGAGAGTTAGGTAACTCAGTGGATAGAGAGCCAGGACTAGAGATGGGAGATCCTGGGTTCATATCTGACCTCAGACACTTCCTAGCTGGGTGACCTTGAACAAGTCACTTAACCTCCATTGCCTAGTCCTTACCAATCTTCTGTCTTAGAACTGATACTTAGAATAGATTCTAAGACAAAGGGAAGGGTTAAAAAAAGATCAGTCCTTGCTTCAAGGAGCTTAAAGTCTTAATGGAGGAGATAATATGTGAACTATGTACGTGCAAGAGAGATACAGGCTAAATTAAAGATAATTTCAGAGTGAAGACAGTAGCATTAGGGGGGATCAGAAAGGCTTTCTGAAGATAGAGGAATTTTAGCTGAAACTTGAAGGGTTCCTTATTCTCATTCTCCCTCTTTGTCCCTGACTTTCCTCTATCTCTCTGTCTCTCCTTTCTCTCTGGGTCTCTCTCTGTCTCTGTCTCTCCTCTCTCTCTCTGGGTCTCTCCTCTGTCTCTGTCTCTCCTCTGTCTCTGGGTCTCTGTCTCTGTCTCTCCTCTGTCTCTGGGTTTCTCTCTGTCTCTCTTCTCTCTGGGTCTCTCTCTGTCTCTGTCTCTCCTCTGTCTCTCTGGGTTTCTCTCTGGGTTTCTCTCTGCCTCTGTCTCTCCTCTCTCTGGGTCTCTCTCTGTCTCTGTCTCTTCTCTGTCTCTCCTCTGTCTCTGGGTCTCTTTCAGTCTCTATATCTCCTCTC
The DNA here is from genome assembly GCF_016433145.1 of Gracilinanus agilis. Taxonomy (NCBI): domain Eukaryota; kingdom Metazoa; phylum Chordata; class Mammalia; order Didelphimorphia; family Didelphidae; genus Gracilinanus; species Gracilinanus agilis. The sequence continues at coordinate 2,120 of NW_025352740.1, forward strand.
TCTGTGTGTCTCTGTCTCTGCGGACATGAGGTAAGAGAGCATTCCAGGCCCAGGGAAATGGCATGTTGTGTTTGAGGAACAACAGGGAGGCTAGTGGCCCCGGGTTATAGAAAACGTGGAGGTTAGGCAGCTACATGGCACAGTGGATAGAGTGCTGGGCCTAAAGTCAGGAGGCCCTGGGTTCAAATGTGGCCTCAGACACTTCCAAGCTATATGACCCTAAGCATACTGCAAGTCACTTTCCCCATTTGTCTAGCCCTTGCCCATCTGTCTTAGAGTTGTTACTGGGACAGAAGGTAGGGATTAAAAATAAATAAATACGGAGGGAGTAAGATATAAGAAGCCTGGAAAGGGAAGAAGTGGGTCAGGCTCTAAAAGTCAGATGATTTTGTATTTAATCCTGAAGGAAATAGGGAGCCACTGGAATTTATTGAGTCGGGGTGGGGAGGTGACATGGTCAGACTTGGGTTTTAGTCTTCCTCTTCAGGCTTATAAAACATTATTGACCTTCAGTCTACATTCCAGCCAAACTGTCCTTTTTCTCACAGATGACATTTCCCATCACCATGTATTTGCACACCAAAAACATTCTTAGCTCAAAGGCTCTTCAAAAAGAAGAGGTGGGCTGGATTTGGCCCGAGAGCTGGAGCTTACCAACCTCTGAACAAACCGAGTAGTTCTGGAAACACAGAAGCTGGTTTCCAGTCCCAGTTCTTCTGTTCACTCTCTGTGTGATTATTTCATCCTTCTAGGCCTCGTTCAAAAGCCAGAGCTTTGACTAACGTGAATCCTGGGAGCCTTCCAAACTGATCAAACTGTTACATTGGCCCATCGGGCGGAAGTGAGGGCTCTGTGTTCAGGCTTGATGGGGCAGGGAGGGTGGAGAAAGAAAGACGGACACAGACCCAGAGAGACAGAGAAGGAGGGAGGGAGGGAGAGAAAGACAGACAAACAGAGATAGAGACAAAGAGAGCCAGTGGGAGAGACAGAAAGATAGAGACAAAGATGAACAGAGACAGAAAAAGAGAGACAGAAACAGAGAAACAAATAGACAGAGGGACAGAAAGACAGAGACAACGGCAGAAACAGAGACAGAAAGAGAAAGACAGGCAGACCAAGGAAGCAGAGAGATAGAGATAGAGATAGAGACAGAGAGGGAGACAGAAAGACAGAGATAGACAAAAACAGAGATGGACAGAAAAACATGCAGACAAACAGAAACACAGAGACAGAGACAAAGAGAAACAGAGACAGAGAGACAGAGAAACAGAGTCAAAGAAACAGAAAGAGAAAGACAGATAAACAGAAACAGACAGAGATAGAGACAGAGACAGAAAGACAGAAACAGAGACAGAAAGAGAAAGAGAAAGACAGACAAACAGAAACAGACACAGAGACAAACAGAGAGATAGAGACAAGGACAAAGAGATGACAGAGACAGAGAGAAAGAGAAAGACAGAGACAAAAAGAGGGAGAAAGACAGAAACAAACAGAGAGAAAGACAGACAGAGACAGAGACAAGAGACAAGAGACAGAGACAGAGACAAAGACAGAGGGGGAGAAAGAAAGATAGAGACAAAGATGAAAAGAGACAGAAAAAGAAAGACAGACAGAAACAGAGATAAACAGAGATAGAGACAGAGACAAGGAGAGACAGAAGGAGAAGCAGAAATGGAGACAGAGACAGAAAGAGAAAGAGAAATAAAGACATGCAGACAAACAGAAACAGAGACAGAGAAATAGAGAAAGAAACAGAGGCAAAAAGATAGAAACAAAGACAGAGAGACAGAGACAGATGGAGAGACAGAGGCAGGAGATGAGACAGAGAGGGACACAGAATATAGGGGTCCCTCCCTCATGGTGATTGTGGGCATGTATTGGCAGCTGTAAATAGTAAAAAGAAGAGTTTGCTAAGTCTCCGCCTTCCCTTAGTCCCCTGCTCTAACATTAGCTGACTTCCACTTAAGCAAACCCATCTGATGGCCTGGAGAGGAGAAGGAATAGAGATAGATTGAAAATGGAGGTAATGTCAAAACAAAGGATACCAAAAACATTCTTAAAAAATTAAACTCGTACACAAGAGCCTGCTCAAGGCCATAAAGGATTTAATTTCGAGGAAGGATTTCCCCAATAAAGTTCTATGTTCTTGTTTCTTGTTCAGTCATTTTCCATCCTGTCTGACTCTTCAAGACCCAGGCTGGGGTTTTCTTGGCAAAGACACTTGGAGTGGTTTGCCATTTCCTTCTCCAACTCATTTTACAGATGAGAAAACTGAGGCCAATAAGGGTTAAGTGACTTGGCCAGGGTCACTCAGCTAGTAAGCGTCTGAGTCTAGATTTGAGCTCAGGTCTTCCTGATTCCACATCCAGCACTCTCTCCACCTAGCTGCCATTCCAGATCATAAATGACTTGGATAAAAAGGAAAGGACCCTTAAAGGAAAAGCGTTTTGTCCCTGTCACCTTACTTCACCATTTATTAAATACCTAGCAAATGTGGGGCACTGCCCCTGGTGTGATAGGGATTCAGTCATGCAGAGATGGGGTTCCCACCCTCAGGAAGCTTACACTGGAACAGGATGAGAGCCTGAGTTCAGCCTTCTTGACCCTAGCTGATTCTATTCCAGTCTCTGCAGCAGCTATTCCAGACTGGCCCATCTCTCCAGAAGCCTCCCACCATGAAGCCCTCCAGCAACCCCCTTAGCTTTCTTGCACCTTCTCTCTGGGAACTCCCTGATCCAGTTATGTGCCTCTGTGCCCCTCAAGTAGGACACCCCATCTCCAGCCTCCTTGCCTTTGCCCTGGCTGTGCCTCATGCCTAGTCTCTTTTCCTTCCTCGCCTCTGTCTCCTACTTTACCTGATTTCCTCCGAAGCTCAGCTCGAATCCCACCTTCAGCAGGAGGCTTTTGTGGTCTCCCTGACTCACCCCACTCTCCTCCTCTCCCCAGCCCATAATGCCTTTCAGATTGCCTTCAGCCGTCATGTCTCTATTTTATCCACACCTCTTAAATTTGTGTGTTGTCTCCCCCATGTGAGCTCCTTGAGCAGGACTTTTTTTTCCTTACCTTGTATCCTCCATCTTTTAGCAAAGTGTCTGACACACAGTAGGAACTCAACAAATGTTTGTTTGTTGAAAGTTTGAAGATGAAAGTTTAGACGATGATAATAATAGCTAACATTTATCAAGAGCTTTGAGGCAGAGAAGTGGCACAGTGGAGAGCCTGCCTGGCCTGAAGGTAGACTCCTCTTCCTGAGTTCGAATCTAGCCTCAGGCACTTTCTGGCTGTGTGACCTTAGGCAAGTCACATCACCCTGTTTGCCTCCGTTTCCTTATCTGTTAAATGAGCTGGAGAAGGAAATAGCAAACCATTCCAGTATCTTTGCCAAGAAAACTTCAAATGGGCTCACAAGGAGTCAGATATCACAGAAAAACAACAATGATAAGGGGCCTTAAGGTTTGCAAAGCTTTATACATATATTATGTTATTTGATCCTTATGGACAAACTCTGGGAGGCAGGTACTGTTCTCATTTTACAGAAAAATAAATTGAAGCAGACAGAGGATAAGTGACTTGCCCAGGGTCTCACAGCTAATAGATACCTGAAGTAGGATTCAAACCCGTTTCTCCCTGACCCCCAAACTAGCATTGTAGTCACTATGTCACTTGTTCTAGTCTCTTCTTCATTCTTGGCGAAGTATATATTCTGGACCAGCCAACAGAGCTAAGTCCAATGGGCAAAGCTTGGTGGAAAGAAGATTTTGCCTTATTCTGACGAGACGCTTTTGAATAATTAGGGCTTTCCAATAACAGAAGCAACTTGCTTAAGGAGGTAGTGAGCTCTCCATCATTGGCAGTATACAAATAGAGGCTGCGTAATTAGCTCCCTGTCTGGAAAGCTGTAGAGGGAATTCTTGTACTTATCAAGAGGTTTTTCCTTCTTATGGAAAATAAAAGGGCAGCTTCTTTATCAGGCACGGGCACAAATACACGAAAGACAGCAAATTATAGTAGAAAGAGCACTAGTTTTGGACTCAGAGGGCACGAGTTCAAATCTCAGCTCTGCTACTCTTCATCTTTGTGATCCTGGGCAGTCGCAACTTCTCTGGGTCTTAGTTTCCTCCATAAAATAACCAGTTGGACTCGTCATTCAGTCATTCAATCGTGTCCAATTCTACATGACCCCGTGGGGTTTTCTTGGCAGATGTACTGCGATTAGTTCGCCATTTCCCTTTCCAGTGTGTCTTCGTGTTTACAGATGAGGTAAACGGGGGTTAGGTGACTTGCCCAGGGTCACACAGCTAGTGTCTAAGGCTGGATTTGAACTCAGATCTTCCTGATTCCAGGCCCTGTGCTCCATCTACTGCGCCAGCTAACAACCTGTTGGATGAGATCATCTTCAAAGATCCCCTTTCAGCTCTAAGTCTCTGATCTCTAAGGTGCCTTCTGAATTCTGTGATGCCATGGGAGTTCATTCCAGTCCCTTTCTGAGCCTCTCTCTCTTCATCTATAAAATGGGGCTCATAACATCTGCCTTGCCCATTCCACAGGACTGTTTTGAGAGTCACCGTGGTCTAAAATGCAAGGGATTCTTATTTTTCTTTTCTCCAGAGAAGACGCTTGGCTGAAGGAGAGAGAGAAGATGCCTGTATCTATGTGAGGAGGAGAGACTAATGGGGGGACTAAAGAAGGTGGGAGGAGGGAAGGACTCAGGGACTTCATTTTTTTTTGCCGGCTAGAGAAACTGAGGCCATGAGGTGAAAATAATATATTAAGACAGGCCAGGCAGAGCTCTGTGGGCTGCGAGATATAGGGAGAAGATAGTATACACACTCTGCCACCTGCCTGTCCTTTTCTGGGCCGAAGAAGAACTGGGCCTTCCTGCCCTCCTTTGTGTTAGGCATAGAATTCTCTCGGCACATTGAAAAAAATAATGAATTAAAGCAAACAGCTGGCCTTGTGGGTGGTGGGAGGAGGCTGCCTTCTGAACCTCTTGACTCGAGGTTCCTTGGTTCACAGCCAGAACGGCTGGCCAGACTTCAACAGGGCCTAGAGAATGAGGAATCATAGAATTCATGGAATGCTAGCACAAGAAACCAGCCTTAAGAATTATCCGGTCCAATTCCCTTGTTTTAGAAGTGGAAACAAGCCCAGGGGAAGTGACTTGGACACAATCACACAATGAGTCAGTGATAGGAACCATACTAAAATCCTATCCCCAGGAACAAGTAGGTGGCTCAGTGGAGTGAGAGTCAGACCTGGAGACAGGAGGTCCTGGCTTCAAATCTGACCTCAGGCACTTCTTAGCTGTGTGACCCTGGGCAAGTCACTTAACCCCTATTGCCCAGACCTTACAGCTCTTCTGCTTTGGAACTGATATTTAGTATTGGTTCTAAGGCAGAAAAACAATTCTAAAGGAACTTAGACTTCAGATTCATTATGTGCCTACCAAGGCTAGTCCAAGGCAGAACTGAGAAATCCCAGATTAAGTAATCTATTCCCTCCCATTTCAGGGCTTTCTCTTCTCCCTGCTTCACTTCCTTTTCCCACCTCCCCAGGTAGTCCCTCTGGACTTTTCTCTTCCTTTCTTCCACATTTCCTTTGCCCTCTCCCCATTTAGCAAACACTTCTCTTAGCCTGCTGTCCTGCGTGAAAGAGCAAGCTTGACAAACTAATTTATGATAGCATTAATGATGGGGATAAAAGGGACATTCAATGCTTTAACCCAAAGGAGTTCTAACAATGCCTTCTTAGGCATAGTAGAATGCAGGGATGGAAAAAAAAATGGGAGGAGGAGAGACGTCTTCCCATTAACCTTCAGCGTGTTGGAGCAGAAAGAGCAGTAGCCCAGAAGTCAGAAGTCTTGGCTTAGTGTCTCAGCTCTGCTCCTGTGACAAGAGATTATAGAAAGGCTTTATGGGGTAGCTAGGTAGCACAGTGGATAGAGCACCAGGCCTGGAGACAGGAGGATCTAGGTTTAACTCTGGCCTCGGGCATTTCCTAGCTGGGTGACCTTGGGCAAGTGGCTTTACCTCAGTTACCTAGTCCTTGCTGCTATTCTGTCTTAGAAGTGATGTAAGACAGAAAGGAAGGAAGGAAGGAAGGAAGGAAGGAAGGAAGGAAGGAAGGAAGGAAGGAAGGAAGGAAGAGAAAGGA
>NW_025352741.1:0-6004 GCF_016433145.1 Gracilinanus agilis
GTTTGTTTGTTTATATAAGAATATATATACAATACATTTTATATAAGAATATATAAATCTGTTCATACAAACACATTTTTAAATTTAAATTTTCAAATACACAAACACGTATCCTGGTATGAAGGTACATGATTTTGAGGTACAGACAGACACACATGCCGCCTGACAGAGTGCCTGCCTGGTCCCCTCATGGTTTCGGGACAAAACCAGGAAGGTCTCCCCGCTATTGGGCGTCCCCCCTCCATGTGCAGTTGCGGGAGGAGGCAGGAACGGGCTTCACAAAGGAAGGCCAAACCTGGCACCTGCAGCACTGCGGGGAGCTTCCACCATATTGGGGAACGTGTGTTGTCTCCCCCCATACAATGGAAGCTCTGAAGGGAGAACATCTTTAGCTCCCGTCCTTGTCCCCCAGCCCTTCGCTCAGTCCCGAGCCCAGAGAAGATGCTTAAAAGCCTGCGTCTATCCTCTGGTCCCTTTCACATGCTGCGGTCCCGCCTCCGGCCACAAGAGGGCAGTGTCTGACCGCCTGTCTTTATCCCCGCCTGCATCCCGGGAGCAGGGACGACTCCCATCAGTTTGGATGCTGTGAAAGAGGCTTTTTCTGGGCAGGCTGAACTTGGGGAAATCAGACTCTGACGCCAAATTCTTTCTCATTCTTAGGCTTATTTGGAGAGCCGAGACCTCCGGCTGGGAATGGGCCGCTCTTGTCCCAGTCTAGCTTACAAATATTTAGTCCTATCGATGTCTTCCTATTATTCCTGTGGAGCTCCTCTCTGGTCTCCTCCCAGCACCGTTGAACTCACTAAGAGGTAGAAATGAACCAAGAAATGGGCTCTTTCCAAGTCAGACTGCAAATAAGGGGTGGTAGAGTTAGAAGAGACCTGGGTTTGAATTCTGCTTCTGGCACTAGTGTGTATGATCATGAACAAATCACAGAACTCTTTCCCCTTCTTTCCAAGAGCCTCAGTTTTTTCAGCTATAAAATGGGTATTATAATACCTTTCCTACCTCCCTCATAGGTTTGTTGTGAGAGTCAGAAGTGATCATATATAGAAAGGGCTTGGAAAATCTTGAAGTAGTCTGTAAACATCGACTTTGGTTATTAAAAGAAGCTCTTAAATGGCACCAGGAAAGGGATAGATTTCTCCTGAAAGAAAAGGTTCATCTCTCTCCTCAGAGAACACACAGAAGTGATGGCAAGGGGACTCGCTGGTGGTTCTGGAATGTGATGTTGGGAAGATTCCAACACTCAGACTCCCCATCTATCCATTGGGAGATGTATGATTGCTGAGAACCTCCTTTCTTCTCAATATTTAGAGAAGTTTTTGGATCTGGCTGGGAAAGGACTAGATAAGGAGGGAAGGGCTTTATTCTCCTTCTCAAAGACTCTTAAAGCCCAGCTTCATTAGTTCTCATTCCTAATCATGAGTCTCTGATATAATAGGACAAAACCAAAACAACAAAAAAAGAATGTTGGATTAGCTTTAAAAAGAATTAGAGTTTCTATTACCCACTCCTTGCATGAACTTGAACACATCATTCCCTACCTCTGAGCCTCAGTTCCTTCATCTGTAAAATGAAGAAGGTTAACTAGATCATCTTTAAGTTCCTTTCTGGCTCCAAATTGATGATCCCATGATGTATATCCCCTTTTCTCTGGGACGGTTGGTTCACTCTGGTTCATTCTGAATTGGAACACAATGTACATTTGCCTGAGGGATTTCCTTTCTCAATGATTCTCACATAACTGACACTATTTTTGCCCCTTTCAATACGTAAGATGTCCAAATAAGAAATGGGCACCATCTCACACCTCTTGGTGTACATTCCTTCCAGTAAGCTCCCTGAGGGCAGGAACTGATTTGCCCTTGTCTCTCCACCACTAAACTAGCCTTAGACAATCTAAAGTTTCCACAACAGCAGAACCTCCATGATCTAGAAACTTAATTTGGACAAACTTCCTGGAAAAAAGGTGAATTCTAGGTCATACCAGATTAGAGAGTGTGGCTGACTAATATCTCCCATTTGGGGACAAAAACTTTCCCAACTACTCACAGTGCATTTTTTCCATCTCTCTCCTACCTCTGCACATTTGTATATATGAATTGATACCATATAACAGAAACTAAGCTCCTTGAGGGCAGGGACTATTATATTTGTGTCTATATTCCTGAGATTAGCCTATTGCCCACGAGAGAACCAAGGGGATTAGAACAGCCAAATCTCAGCAGCTAGGTAGTGCAATGGAGTTAGTCCTAGAGTCAGGAAGACGAGTTCAAATCCAGGTTCAGACACTTACTAGCTGTGTGATCCATGGCAAGTCATTTAACCCTGTTTGCCTCAGTTTCCTCCTCTGTAAGATGAAATGGCAAAGGAAATGGTCAACTACTCCATTATTTTTGCCAAGAAAACCCCAAATGGGTCATGACCGAATAACAGCAAAGAATAGTAATAGTGGGAATTGGGTGAAACACATTGACTCCCTCTTGTGATGCCATTCTGGAGCTAACTCATTTCCCTTTCTATTCAATATGGATCTAGTAGTCCAGCTTCTGTTCTATGAGTAAACTTTATTCAGTTGTGGGAATTGCGAAAGGCCTTTGTTGCATTATTTAACCTAGAGCTGAATGGCTAGGAAGCTGGAGCACCTCCACTTATTGCTTAGAGATCCTTAACGAAGGACTTAGATTGTGCTGATCAGAAACCAATCAGATCCAAAGGTTGATGCAAGGAGTTTTCTCACAATTATACATCTCAAGCAAACCATATGTCTTCCTTGATAACTGGTTATTGTTTCCATATTCCATAGATTATTCACAGATACATGGGGGGATCTTTTTCTGATCTCAGGGAATTGTATTCATTCATTCTCCCTCTCCTAATTTGGAAAGACCCTAATCTTTTCCTCCTATTAGAAATCAGATGACCTAATTTTGTATCCTGGTTAATTTTTAAAATTAATTTTAGTCTCAGTTGATTAATTGTTTTTAATATTTAATATTTATTTATATATTAATTTAAATATTTAATATATAAAAATCTCTCCCTGAGTTTAGGATCCAGTGCCAAAATTGAGGAAGGCTCCTGGTCCTGATTTGTTAGACAATTTGGCATGCATTGCTTAATAAATCACTATGCCTGGAAACTAAAATTTTTGTTTCCTTACTCATTTCATCTTTCATCCACCATATGACTAATAATGATGATGATGATGATAATAATAATAATAAATGCTTATCAAATTGAATTCAAGCAGGCAGTCCTTGAGTGGAACATATTAAATTACTCATATGTGGCTCTGTTGTCTCCCCATTAGGCTGTTGGCTTTCAGAAGATAGGGACAATCACTTTTGTCTTTGTATCAGAAGTGCCTAAATTATTGCCTGTACATGGTTCGTGCTTGATGAATATTTGTTGATTGATTCTTCCTTCCCATCTTTGTTGGTTAAAATCCTCTTCCTTTGAGTCCTGGTTCAGGGATCATTTTCTCCTTGAAACATTCCCTGATCCTTACCCTCAACTTTTTCAGACTGAAAGAATTTTTTCCTTGCTTCAAATGTTTTTTGAACACTTTACACCTCTTCTTCCCTCTCCTGCCCTTACTTTGCATTGTGTCCATCTATATATCATAATGTCCTCATTCTAGTCCAAGCTCTAGAGGGCAGTTTTTATTCCCTATCCCCCCACCCAACCAATGCCTAGCACATTCAGTAGGTGCTTAATAAATTCTCACTCAACTGAATTGCGTTTTCCTTGGTGTTGAGTCATCTTCCCATGTGAAGGAATTATTCTTCTTCACTGATTATTGTCTTTTCCTTGCAAATTAGAGGGGGAAAGGAGCTATGTCTTCTGGGTAACTTTTTCAATCAAAGATAATTGAAAGCAAGAGAAGGACTTAGTAAAATTCCAATCATGCACTTGGTAGGCTGGCCAAATTGTTCCTCATTCATGATGCTTGATCTCCCGTCTTTATGTCAGCTCTTCCCCATGCTGGTGATGTTCTCTTTTCTCCCTTTTGCTTTTGTCTTTTCTTCTCTTCTTCCCTTTTTCTTCTCTTTTTCTCTGATTTTCTTAAAATCCTGTTGCTTTCACATTAAAGCAAAGTGCCTGGCATACAGTTAAGGATAATAGTAAATAATAGTAGATAATAAATACTTATTGAATCAAACATGGTTCAGTGGAGAGATTGATTGATTTCCTTGGGACTCAGAAGAATCTGCTCATGTTTCCCATTAGATTGTGAGCTCCTTGAGGGCAAGGTCTCTTGTTACTTCTCTTTGAATCTCCAGCACTTAGGAAGGCTTATAGTCAATGCTTAATATTAAATGTTTGTTAATTGATTGCTTACCACATGGCAGTCCCCAAGGTCCTGAGGAAACAAAGAAAAAGTAGTATCTACCTTAGATAATTACTCTCTGTGTTACCCTGAGTGGTTAGGGGCTTCAGTAGATAGAACATTGGGGCTGGAGTCAGGAAGACCTGAGGTCCAATCTGGATTTAGACATTTATTAGCTGTGTGATGCTGGGCAAGTCATTTCACCCCGCTTGCTTCGGTTTCCTTCTCTGTAAAATAAACTGGAGAAGGAAATGTCAAACCAGCAACAAAGCTTATCTGTGTGACCCTGGATAAGTCCCATAACCCTATTTGCCTCAGTTTCCTCATCTGTAAAATGGGCTGGAGAAGAAAATGGTAAACCACTCTAGTATCTTAGCTGTGTGACCCTGGGCAAGTCTCTTAATCTGGTTTACCTTAGTTTCCTCATCTGTAAAATGAGCTGGAAAAGGAAATGGCAAACCACTCTAGTATCTTAGCTGTATGACCCTGGATAAGTCCCTGAGCCCTGTTTGCTTCAGTTTCCTTCTCTGTAAAATGAGCTGGAGAAGGAAATAGCAAAGTACTCTAATCTCTTTGCCCCCCAAACCCCAAATGAGGTCATGAAGAGTCAGATGTGATAGAAACTACTGAAACCAGTGACCCTGGGTAAGTCAGTTTCCTTTTCTCCCTCTCAGCTTTTTCTTTTGTAAAGTAGAGGTAAAGTCCATACAGTGATTTCTCATAGGTTGTTGTTAGAAGGAAAGGAGACAGTGGAGATAATGGATGGTCTTTGCAAACATTAAAATAATGTCTAAATGCTACTTGTTCATATTTATTTATTGAATATTGGCATAATCCTGTAGAGGTCAATATGTCTTTGATATCTTAGGTAATGAGCAATAATTCTCTTGAAGGACCAGATCCTTTTATTCTTCATTTCTTACAAGGTACCAACCTTTTCCTCTGACATTATGGCTTAGGTAAAAAGTATGGTTTATGAGCTCCTTGGGAGCAGGGACTGTCTTTTGTCTTTCTTTCTATCTTTAGTTTTTAACCCAGTTCCTGGCACATAGTAGATTCTTTTTTTTAAGCCCTTACATTCCATCTTAGAATCAATCCTGTGTATTGGTTGCAGAGCTTGTGGAAGAGTAGAAAGGGCTAGGTGTGGGGGCTAAATGACTAGCCCAAGGTCGCATAGCTGGAAGGTATTTGAGGGCCAGATTTAAATCCAGAATCTCCTGTCTCTAAGCCTGTCTCTCTGTCCGTTGATTTACCTGGTTGCCCCCCAGTAGGTGCCTAATAATGTCTATTGACTGACTAACTGTGTGGCTTGTGGGTAGCCATGGAGCCGAGAAGAAAAAGATGGTGATTAACAGAGAGAAATTTTGAGGAATCAGAGATAACATTTGAATTCCAACACTATTGTTGTAGGCATTGGAGATAGTGAGTTCCCCATCACTAGGAATACTAAAAGAAGGCTAGATAACCATTTATTTCAAGTGTCACAGAGAGGACTCCTTCATCAGGTAGGAATTGCAGTGGGATGCATTGAATTCTCTTACTGATTTTGGAGTTATTGGTTCTCAGTTAAAATCCTGGTTCTGCTCCATAATAAGTTAATATATATTTATAATATAATATATTAAATATACAATACATTAGATATATAATATAATATCAGTTATAATA
>NW_025352742.1:0-4205 GCF_016433145.1 Gracilinanus agilis
GATAAATGTCATGGCCTAGCCTTTACTGCTCTTCTACCTTGGAACCTATACACAATATTGATTCCAAAACAGAAGGTAAGGGTTTAAAAAAAATAAAATATAAATGCACATACATTTAGACCAATGCATACAGGTGCATTTCAATATACATGTGTCTTTTTACATACATACCCACACATGTATATAAATCATAGATCTTGGTGTATATATAACACATTTCTATCTAAATAAATTTGTATGTGAATGCACGTACATATAGATATATGCACACGTGTGCATTTTATTTATAGTGTAGTCTGTGCATACATGTCCATAAATTCTATACCTTGATGTGGATATAAATATGTGTGTATCCATGCAGAGACATTTAGATAAATGTATATATGGGTGTGTTTCTATACATAGGATATGTATATATGGACACACACACATATAAATTGTATACTTTGATATAAGTGTAAATGTGTGTCTTTCTATGTGTATATAAATGCAGATACATTTAGATTAATGCAGACAAGTGTGTTTTATGTATAGTGTACGAGATATGTATATATGTACATTGACACGTGTGTACGTGACATTATATACATTGTATAGGTATAGATCTTTGTATTTGTATCTATATAAATGCAGATACATTTGGACAAATGCATACATGTGCATTTCTATGTATAGTATATAATAAAGGCATATTGTGGGTGTATATACACATATATACATAAAATTATATACTTTGATGTATGTATAAATGCATGTATTTATATGTAAAAATTCAGGTGCATAAATGAATTTGTATTTAGATAAATGCATACATATGTATAGTGTACAATATATATGTGTGTATCATGCATAATTTATATAGATACACATATAGTGAATAATATATGCATATATAGATACATATGCATAAAATTCTATACCTTGATATATGTATGAGTGCATGTATTCATATACATAAATTCATGTGGATAAATGCATATACATTTAGACAAATGCATACATGTACATTTCTGTGCACAGTATATTATACATATACAAAGACATACATATATACATAAAATAATTTACTTGATTGTGGATAAATATTTATATGCATAAACTCGTATGTATATATGTACATTTCTGTATAATGTATAGTCTGCATAAATGTATATATATATATATACACACACAAAATCATCCACATAAACGTATGTTTTTATATATATAGGGCAGCTAGGTGGCCCAAAAGTCAGGAAGACCTGAATTTACATCCAGCCTTAGACATTTACTAGCTGTGTGACCCTGGGCAAGTCTCTTAACCCTATTTGTCTCAGTTTCCTCATCTGGAACATGAGCTTGAAAAGGAAATGGCAAACCAAAAGTCAAAATGAAGAGTTGCACTTAAGTGAAATAATGGAACAAATCTATATTTAATTATATAATTAAACTCTAAAATTATACTCATAATATATAATTATAATCTAATATGTGGTTATTAATCTATATAATTATAATCATAATATATGATTATATAATTAATCTATATAATTATAATACATGGTTATAGAATTTATAGAAAATATATGTCCATAACATCTATAATCTATATAATCTATATAAATTTAAGTATGTGTATATATTTTAGATATGTAGTTCAATAAACAAAATTGTTGTTTGGTCAATTAAGATTCAACCACCAAAATTTACATACACGAATTTAAATATCTCTTATATACATTGAGAGATATGTTTAGATAAATATCATTGTTGCTGTTCAGTCATGTCTGACTCTTCCTGACCCCATCTAGGGATTTTTTGACAGAAATAATGGAGTGATTTGCCATTTCCTTCTCTAGCCCATTTTACAGATGAGGAAACTGAGGAAAGCAGGGTAAAGGGACTTATCCAGGGCTACATAGTGTCTGAGGTTGGATTTGAACTCAGGTCTTCCTGACTCAAGGCTCAGCAATCTATCCTCTATGCCACTTAGCTGCCCCATTCAGAGAAATACGTACACACTTATGTGTGTACACATAAATACACACACACATATATAAATATATGAATTTATACACATAAATTTATATACATAAGCATATATTATATGTAGGTTTCTGTATACAAATGTGCTTATATTTAGATAAATAAATGCGTGAAGTATATGTGTGTATGTATATATCTCTCATATTATCCATACTTCTAAATATATCTAAATTATAATACGTGTAGAACCCAGTGGACTTGCTTGTCAACTCCTAGAGTGGGGAGGGAAGAGAGAATCATGTAAACTTGGAAAATTTCTGGAATAAAATAAAGACAATTTTCAAAAATAAAAATATATCCCGGGAGCAGCTGGGTAGCTCAGTGGATTGAGAGTCAGGCCTAGAGATGGGAGGTCCTGAGTTCAAATCCAGCCCCAGACTCTTCCCAGCTGTGTGACCCTGGGCAAGTGACTTGACCCCCATTGCCCACCCTTACCAATCTTCCACCAAGGAGCCAATACACAGAAGTTAACGGTTAAAACAAACAAACAAACAAACAATTAAATAAATGAATGAATGGATGAATGTGTAAATAAATAAATAAGTGGATAAATAAATAAATAGATGAATAGATGAATGAATGAATGAAATATATCCCAATTCCCAGGTAATGAGGGAGGGTACTAGTCACTGGGAGGGATGAGGAAAGACGTCATGGAATATGTGGCACTGAGAGGTGTTTCCAAGGACATCGGGGCTTCCAAGGGGCAGAGACGAGGGAGGCATGGATTCTAGGCACAGAAGGCAGCTGGTACAAAGGCAGAGATGAGAGATGCAAGATTATGTGGAAGGGATGGCCAGAAAGTCTGAGTCACTGATCATGATGTGTGTGAAGGGAAAAATGCTAAGGGAGGGTGGAATCGCAAAGTTAGCTAAAGTCAGAGTGCTCAGGGTAGAAATAATAGCTCAAACTTCTATGTCGTTTAAGGCTTGTGAGGTGCTTTCTAGAAATTGCCTCATTTGCCTTTACAATGGTGCTGCTTCATTTTACAGTTGAGGAAGCTGAGGCTCAAAAAATGTAATTACCCAAGAGCACTATAGCTATTTAGTGCCAGAGGCAAGATCTGAACCCAGGGCTGGCTAGGCAGCTGGGTGGTTCAGTGGATAGATAAGAGTTTTGGACTTGGACTCAAAGGTGGGAGGTGGAAATTCCATATGAGAGGAACCACTAGTCAGTGAGTTGGAACAGAGAATGTGTGATGGGGAGTCACTGGAAATGAGTACTGAAGTATATGAGCCCGCCAGGCTACTAGACTCCAAGCTCAGCCCCTGCTCCACTATATATAGCAGTCAACGAGTTCTTTTATGAACTCTGGGACTAAATTGCAAGTTAGGTACCAGCAGCTAAGGCTCTCCATCTCTCCACTAGAAAGGGCTTAGATGATTTCAAAGGACCCTTCATAGCTCTAAACTTCCTGTGATCCTTTAGGGGAAGAGAGAGAAAGAGAGGAGGAGAGAGGGAGAGATGAGGGAGGGAGAGAAGGGGGGCTGTTCAAATCTGCCCTGAGATTATGTGACCTTGGGCAAGTCACTTAATTCCCATTGCCTATCCCTTACTGCTCTTCTCCCTTGGAACCAATATACAGTATTGATTCAAAAACAGGAGGGAAGGGTTTAAAAACAATGATGATAATAATAATAACAAAACAATGATGATGAAAAGATGATAATAATTAATATTTGTAATAGCACTTTATGGTTTGAAAACATTATAATACACTATCTTACTTCAGGGAATTTGACTTATAGAAGGAACATCAACAGCTGCCTGGTTCAATTTATACCCCAAAAGAATCTCCGCTACAACATAATCAAAGGGTGGTCATTTGACCTCTGATTAAAGACTCCCCAAAAGGGGGAACTCCCCCACCTCTCTAGGCATCCTATTCCACTTTGGAATAGCTGTCATTGTTAGAAGTTTTGCCTTAAATCAATCCTAAATGTACATCTTCCACTCATTGCCCATAATTCTATCTTACAGAGACCAAGATGAAACTCTCTCTCTCTCTCTCCCTCTCCCTTCTCTTTCTGTCTCTCTGTCTCTGTCTCTCTGTCTCTCTCCCTCTCCTCTCTCTGTCCTTCTCTGTCTCTCTGTCTCTCCCTTTCTCTCTTCCCCTTTCTCTTCCTCTCTCTCTCCTTTTCTCTCTCTCCCTCTCCTCTCTATGTCTCTCTCTGTCTCTC
>NW_025352743.1:0-3561 GCF_016433145.1 Gracilinanus agilis
TTCCCCTCACTTCACCTTCTTTCCTCCCCTCTCTTTTACCCTCCTCTCCCCCCATTCTCTCCTCCCCACTTCCAGATTCCCTGCTCTACCCTCTTCTCCATTCCCTCATACCCTCGGGAACACCCTGCTTCCTGTCCCTCCTTCCCTCCCCATTCCACGTGCCAGGGACGTGCAGCTTCTGCCATGTTAGTTCTAAGCTCAGCACTGAGGGCCTTCCTCAGAATGGAGGAACCCCCCCCCCCACCTCTTGGTCCAGCTGTTTCACCTTCCCTCCCAAGGCATCTCCAGGTTCCGATGCCATCCCTCTCACGCCGCCCAAAGGAAACCACTTGGAAGGCTCATTAGCGTGGAAGACTTCCTGGTGTGATGTGGCCCTTAGCCTAGGTGACGGCTTTATGCTTTAGCTACGAGGTGGCAGCTTTAACGGAAGAGACTAACGTGTGAATCGTGGCATTTTCGGTTTTAAGGCAGAGCAGGTGGGTTGGGTTTGGGGGAACTTGGGCCATCGCCTGCCCCTCATCAGCCAGTGAGGGTGACCACGTAGTGTACCGATGCTCGAGGCCAGCCTGGGGAGGGCTGACCCCCATTGCCCATCCCCATCCTTTATACCCCAATTCCTTTCCCCTTAATATATTCACCTTCTGGCTCTTTTGTCTTGGTGAAAGGTCACGTGAGATCATATAATCAGATTTTGAGCTGAAAGGGACTTTAGAGGGACAACCTCCTTATTTTATAGATAAGGAAATGGATCCAGAGGTGAAAGGACTTGTCCAGGGTCACATAGTGTCAGAGGTAGCATTTGAACCCAGGTCCTCTGACTTCCAAATGCAGTGCTCTTTCCTCAGTACTATAGGCATTTACACTTGGACCCCCAAACCACAGAATTCACAGCTGCTTGTTGTTGTGGGGCCTTTGGAGTCATCAATCGAATTGAAACCCCTCATTTTAGTGATAATTGCAGCAATAGCTAGTATTTATATGGGTGCTTTAAGGTCTGCAAAGAAATTTATTTTTATTACCTCATTACAGCCTTATAACAACCCCAGGAGATAGGGGCTATTATTACTGCCCCCTCCCAACTTTTACAGAGGAAGAAACTGAGGCAGAGTTTCAGTGACTTGCCTAGTATCGCCCAGTTAGTAAATCTCTGAGGCAGGGCTTGAACTCAGGTCTTCCTGACTCCAGGTCCACCCCCTCCAGCTACTCCATCACCTGGAAGAGGCAGCTGAGGCCAGGAAAGGTGAAGCCGTTGCCCCGTTACCCAGTGAGTGACCCCAGCCTACCTCTCTGGCTCCTCCCAAGCCAATGCTCATTCTGTTTAGACCCAATTCAGATGGACACCAAACACTGGCTTTTCCACATATCCACCCTCCGGGACAGGAGGCCAGAATAGAGTTTGTAAGGCCGGCGGCTTCTCTTTTTTAGTTTCTAAAAATGAGCGTGTGGGCAGCGAGGTGGCTGGAGTCAGGAGGACCTGGGTTCAAATCTAGCTTTGGACTTTTCCTCGTTGGGTGACCCTGGGCAAGTCGTTTAACCCAAACAGCTTAGCCCTTGCTGCTCTTCTGTCTTAGAATTGATCCTATGACAGAAGGCAAGAGTTGTTTTTTTTAAATGACTCTGGCTTCCCGGATTAACCACTCCCTGGATTCCTACCCTTTTCAGACAAACGGGGGCTCACCCCAGGAGCCTGGAAGGGGCATCAGTCTCCATTTTTTAATTTTCCTGTTTGACAGCTGAGAGAGCCTGAAGTCACCCAGCAGGCTGGCCCAAGGCTGAGAACAGAGCCCTGGCTTCCTCCACAACCTTTCCTGCCTCCCTTAATCTTCCACCCTGGCCCCAGGATCCTCCTGTAATTCTGACTTGACAATGACATAAGAGACAGGGCAGACCTGCAGCCAAGGTTTCCCAACAACCCCTCCCACGTCCGGATCCCTCATATTCTTCCCACCTGGCCTCCGCCCAGGCCAGTCCCTTGGCCCCTTCCGCCCCACAGCCAAGGGCTGCCAAGTTTCCCAGTGGGGCGGACGGATGCTGCTCGGGGCAGGATTTCCTGAGCCTGATGTTCTGTCTCTAAAGAAGTGGGGCTTCCCAGCTCCTCCACATTCTTAAGAGTCTTCTCCCCCTCCTGTGGCTCCCCCTTCCCTGCTGTCAGTGGGGGTGACAGTCATTGGGGAGGAGCAGGGGCTTCTCTAGACAGGGTGCCGGGGAGAAGCCGGATCCGGCCCTTGGAGATGGGCAGACGGATGCTGGCAGCCCAGGCTGGGAGTCCTGCTAGGAGGACTGGTCTTAGGCAGGCCCCTGGATGAAGCAGGTGGCCCAATGGCCTTCTGGCCTCCAAGTCTTTCTGGAGAGACCCAGGGGTGGCTCTGGCCTCTTTACCCCGCATCGACCTTCTGGACACAGGGGCGTTTGCTAGCTAGTACCCTGCAAGGAAACTTCCTCTGAGTCATACGCTGGCCAAAGAGCCGACATCACTCGATCCAAACAAACCCTTGGACGGGATTCAATAGACGTGAAATCAGCTCTCGAGTATCTCGTAAGAAATACTGAGAGGGGCTTACATTCGCTTCTTGGTTGATGCCCTTCCTGGACCCCTTAGCCTGGGCCCCCATGGAAGCCTCTACATGATTCCGGGGCGTTGGGAACCTCTTTATTAATATAGCATCAAAGGCACCGTTAAATACTATTATAAAAGTTATATCAATGTCACGAACAGTAACATATGATGATTAATATTAATGTGTTTTAACATTCTGATTATGGCCTTTTAATTGAATTATTTTTTATGGCCTTCTGCATTTTGTTGTATACATTTATTTATATTTAAACCCTTAACTCCCGTCTTAGGATCAATGCTGTGTATTGGCTCCAAGGCAGAAGAATGGTAAGGGCTAGGCAGTGGGGGTGAAGTGACTTGCCTAGGGTCACCCAGCTAGGAAGTGTCTGAGGCCAAGATTTGAATATAGGACCTCCCATCTCTAGGCCTGATGCTTACTCCATTGTGTTACCTCGATGTCCCTCTATTGTACACATTAAAAAAATACCTTAACTTCCGTATCAGAATCAATACTATGTATTGGTTCCAAGGCAGAAGAGAGATAAAGACTAAGCAATGGGGACCAAGTGACCTGTCCAGGGTCACCCAGCTAGGAAGTATGTGAAGTCAGATTTGAACACAGGATTTCCCATCTCTAGGCCTGCGCCTTGCATTGCTCCCCTGTGTTATTTTAACTAAACACCTCAGAAATTTATGAAATATTGATCCACGAGTCTCCACTCAAATGCTACCTCCTCTCTGTGGCCTTTCTGGATTTCCCCCATGCCTATGCCCCCAGGGAGAAGTGATCTCTGCCTCCTGTGAATTCCTTTTTTTTTTTTTTTTTTAACCCTTAATTTCTGTGTATTGGCTCCTAGTTAGAAGAGTGGTAAGGGTGGGCAATGGGGGTCAAGGGACTTGCCCAGGGTCACACAGCTGGGAAGTGTCTGAGGCCGGATTTGTACCTAGGACCTCCTATCTCTAGGCCTGGCTCTCAATCCACTGAGCTACCCAGCTGCCCCCCT
>NW_025352744.1:0-5672 GCF_016433145.1 Gracilinanus agilis
CTCTCTCTCTCTCTCTCTCTCTCTCTCTCTCTCTCTCCTTCCTCCATCTACCTGAAATTTAGATCCAATGCAAATATTATCATTCTCATTTCGTAGATGGAAAAACTGAAGGGTGATGTGATTTACTTAGTATTAGTTAACTAAACAAATTAAGTATCATATCCAGACTCCAACTCAGCTTTTCTATCTCCAAGGACCGATGTTTTTTCTATTACCACACTTCCTTTCTAAGTGGAGGGCAAAGTTAATGTGGCATCATAAACAAGGACATTGATGGCAGTTAGAGCTTTCCAGAAGGTTTGCAAGAGCTAACTTGGGAGACCCACCATTCCTTTATGGGCCCCTGTTAATGTTTTTGTAAAACGATGGAGTGGGAGATTTAGAGCCTCATCTAGCTTTATATGAACTGATAGAATTATTGCTTCTTGGAGAGAGACAGAGACAGAGAGACAGAAAGAATAGCTCAAGGTGAGAGGCAAGTAGAAGTGGAATTGAGTTAGGAGCAATAACATACCCAAGAGAGAAAGTGAGCAGCTTTAGTTAAATTTTTAAAAAAAGGTAGAAAGGAAGGAAGGAAACAAGGAAGGAAGGAAGGAAGGAAAGAAATGCCTTAAAAGGCAAGGACCTCGGACAACTCCAAAGGACTCATGATGAAAAAGGATCTTCACTGCTATAGAAAGAACAGTGTGTGACCCAGGGCAAGTCACTTGACCCCCATTGCCCACCCTTACCATTCTTCCACCTAGGAGCCAATACACAGAAGTTAAGGGTTTAAAAAAAAAAAGGAACCGGTGGAGTAGAAACCAGATTGAACATGCCATTCTTCACTTTATTTCCTTTTTGAATTTTTCTCCAGTGTAAGCGATATTTCACTACATGATGAACATGGAAATATGTATTGCATGATAACACATGTACAACTTATATCATATTACCTGCTTTCTTGGGGAAGAGGCAAGGTGGAGCAGAAAGAGAACACGAATTGTAAAATGTCTGAAAACAATTATTAAAAAGTGTATCAATATGCAATCTAGGAAAAAGGAAAAAAGAATATTAAAAAAAGAAAAATGTCCTGAAAAAGGTAAAACTATTGGAAATCCTAAAAAAAAAATGACCTTGTCTCAGCAGCTGCCTTTCCTTTCCACAAGAGATAGAAGTTATGCACCTTGAGTTTCTGACTTCCATTTCCCTTTAACTGGACTTCGTGCCAAACCAACTAGGAAGGATTTCATCTTGAAGCAGTGATAAGGCCCCAAGTCCTGGGTCCATAGACTTTGCTCTAATCCTCCAGCCTGGGAAAATTAGTCACCTAGAAAAGACCCAACCATGGCAGTACTTTTCCATCTAGCCCAAGTGAAAACTTAGAATTTTCCAGCACTTAGAATGTGGTGGTCTCCATTATTAAAAGCATATTACCAGCTGATTGGCCAAGTTCCCAGTAATCAGGAATCCTGGGCGTTGGGGAGGGGGACACACAATTGTCCAGGCTGTGCATGATGAGATAGCTTGGAACAAAAGAATGTTGACCCTGGAGCTAGAGGAGGTGGGATAAAATCTCCTTCCTGTGGTGTACTAGTTGGATGTCCTCAAGGGAGTCATTTAATTTCTTCAGGTCTCAGTTAACTCATCTGAAAAACAAGGGCACTGATCTATGTGACATGAACTCACTCCTCATGGGGACTCTTGGTTTATATCTGTTTCTTTTTGTGCCTAAGATAAACTTTGCTTTATTCCATAACTTCCATTTCTTCTTCATTTGAAACTAAGCACCCATTCTTGTCCATCAGGCTACACACCATAATGTGATAGAAAGAGTACTTAAATGAGACATAGCAGATCTGGGTTTTAGGGTAGGCTCTGTTGCTAATGAGTCATGCAATCATTCTTGATCTCAGTTTCCTTTTTCTTTGAATTAAAGGTTAAAAATCAAATGGCTTTTATGATTCCATCTGGGTCCTTTGCCTTTTTGAAATTACATCTGCAAGGTAAGACCTTTCCTTGGTTGATATTATATAAGAAATAATTCATGATTTTTTTTTATAAAGCCAAAAATTTGAATTCTTTTTTTACCTAAAGTGTGACTGAGATATGTCCCCAGAGCAATAGAAATTGAATATATCCTATAGTGTTTTTTTTCTACATTGACATGACAGTATTGTCAAAGAAAAATTAAGTTATCTTCACAAACTGCTTAGCTATTCTAAATCTTACTTTGCTCATCTTTAAAATGGGAATCTGTAATATCTGTCCTGCAGAGTTCACAAAGATATATCAAATGAGATAATATGACATGAAAGCACGCTATAAAACCAAAGGGCAAGGTATCCATAAGTCTCCTCTTCTACAAAGTGAGAGTGAGGGACATGTGTGGTGCAATGACCTGGGGGCCAGTAATCAGGACAAATATAGCCTTTGGCACTTCCTAGTTGTGTGACCCTGGGCAAGTCATTTAATCCCACTTGCCTTAATTTCCTCAACTGTAAAATGAGTGAGAGAAGAAAAGTGGCAAACCCCTCCTGTACCTTTGTCAAGAAAACTGAAAAAGAGATCATGAAATATGGATGACTGAAACAACTGAATAACAAGAAAAACAACACTGCTTAAGCTTTATGTGCCGCCTACAATGACCTAGGACCCATCAACTAAGTACCACACAGGGAATATTTTGCATTGGCAAAGGAAGTTTCCACATTGGAATTTTCCACACTGACAAAGTCATGCATCTTCTGCATGTACTTGTTTAAAGCAAGAGAGAGAATATTAAATGATAATGGAAAGAAGGCAGAACTACTCAGCTCCTATTTGGCTTCTTTGTTGGTTTTATTTTTCTTTAGAGGAGACTGGTTTTCAGAGTGAAATGGTTTTCAGAGTGAAATGAACAATAGGGAATTGAAACTAGTCTCACTCAGTAAAGTTCAATTGATCTTCCCTAGAAAATCATCTTCCAGGATCTTAAAAAGAACCAGGGAATAAGGTTCATGAAAAACTTTTGGTGAACTTTGAACAAGTGTAGAGAACAATGAACATACTTGAAGCTAGGAGATAGCTGAAAATGAAAATTCACAGAGTATATAACTGTTACCGTAAAATATTATTTAAATTATAGATTTGGCTTGAATAAGCCTATGTTACACAAACCATATTAAAATACATTAACATCCATTAACACTTTAAAAACAATCTCCAACAGAGCACTAGCTCTCATTATCAGTCACTTTTTCTTACTTTCCTTTTTGGTCTATGCCCCTCTGTGTTTGTGTATACTTTTTTCCTTTTATGTAATCAATGTGTATACTGAACTCACCCTGTTTTTTGTACTTGGCATTATTTCATATAAATATTTCTTGTATTTGTCATTCTTAATTACATCTAGCCTTCCACTTAATTGATATACCACAGGTTATCACAGCCAGAGGGCCCCAATTGTTGGGTTTTTAGGTTGTTTCTAGTTTTTCAGAAGCACAAATACATGCTATGAATAAGAGGTTAACATGGTATCATAGAAAGAATTCTGGGTATGGAGTCAGAGGACTTGGATTGGAATCTTGATACTGACTACCTGCATAACCTTGGGTAATTTAAACTCTCTGATTGTTTCCTTGGCTATAAAATGTTGAATTACCATTGGCTCTAAACCTAGGATCTCTGAATGAAAAGTTCTTTTCTTCTGGCTAACACTTGGATTTATATTCCTTCTGATAGGATGAGTGGGTTGAAAAGAATGCCTATTTTTATAACTTTATAATGCATTATCAGATTCTTTTGTCTTCAAATACTTCAAGGTAAGTCTCATGGAAGAAGGATTAGACTTGTTCTTGGACTCTGAGAGCAGAATGAGGAGCAATGAAGTATAAGTCATAGGTAGGCTGGTGAAATCTTTACATTAGAAGAGATTTTAAAAATCAATTCAATGTTTAAAAATAGAATTGGTTGTTGGAGAAGCTAGTGAGTTTCTCACCTTGGAAGCTTTTTAAGAGGAGGTTGGATGACCACTCATCAGGGATGCTCCTTCAGATGAGGTATTGGGATCACTTCTAAAGTCCCTTTTAACTTTGTGATTCTGTCATTCTAATTTTTTGTAGGAGGAAAGCACCTACATAGTTATTGATTCCCAATTTTTCAATACCTACACTGTGTTTTATAGGTTGGTTTCTTTTCTTGGCTGCCTATTGCAGTCATCACTGAGAAAATCAAATGGGGAAGAGAAGCTGCATGTAAACATACTTGGAAGTAGGGCAAGATGG
This sequence comes from Gracilinanus agilis, assembly GCF_016433145.1. Taxonomy (NCBI): domain Eukaryota; kingdom Metazoa; phylum Chordata; class Mammalia; order Didelphimorphia; family Didelphidae; genus Gracilinanus; species Gracilinanus agilis. The sequence continues at coordinate 4,245 of NW_025352744.1, forward strand.
GGTCAGAGAGATAAGAGAGAATTCATGTTGTTAGCTTAATATCTGATTAGGTATATGTACAATCAGCCTTTGTGTTATTTTAATTTTTTAAATTTAAAATTAAAATTTTAATATTTTAATTGGAACTGGGACAGGATAAAAGAGAAATCACAGGGAGAATTAGTTTTTCTGCTTATTAGCAGATCCAGTATATGATTGGGTGAAGATGAAAGATGAGAGAGAGAGAGAGAAAGAGAGAGAGAGAGAGAGAGAGAGAGAGAGAAACTAAAAGTTTTTTACATTTTCAAAAATTATTAAAATGTATTTGTTTTCATTGAATTTTATTTATTTTTAAAAATTACTTAAATAAATATTTTTATCACTTAAAATTTTTAAATTATCCCTCCTTCCAAAATCTGTTTAGATTACAAATAACCAAGAATTGTGTCCCGGTATCATAAAATCTTAGACATGGAAAGATTTTTTTTAAGAGTTCAATTAGTTCATCTTCCTGTCTTAAGCAATACAAATAAGATAAAAATCTAACCTACTTTTTAACAGCATCTCAGAAAGGAGTCCTCAACAACCTATACAATTTTTCTTGGCCTTATAAGGAAATCCTTCTTCATATCTGACCTAAATCTTCCATGTTGTAACTTAAACTCGCCTCCTCTTGGGGCATCCTTGATAGGACCAGAAAATAGCAAATTCTTCATGTATCTGAAGAATTAAACAGCTCCTTTTAATGATTTCCTAAGGTCTGAGGAGGTGGGGAATATATGTACCATGCAGTAGGCAATATATTTACTGTATTGATTAGTAACTCTACTTAATAGATGATGGAATTTAAGCTCAGAAAGCTCAAATGACTTGCCTAGATTCCCACAGCCAGTCTGTTTCAGAACCAGAACTCCATCATCCTCCAATTCCAAGCTCAGAACTATCACAACTATATCATGTTGTTTCAGTAATGACTGACTTTTAGGATTCTTCAGGTTTTCAAAGAAATTTATAGGAAATGAATTCATTTGACCTCCCAACTTCCCTAGGGGTGGCACAAATGTATAATCTCTGTTTGTAAATGAGGAAACTGAGACTCAGAAAGTCTGGAGAGTCCGAAGGTCCCAGAGCTTGTAAGACAATTCTAGGATTTAAACTGAGTTCCTCTTTCTCAAAGTAGTGCCTTAAGAGACCAGTAAGGAGATATGGAGGGAGTAGAACGATAATATTAGAATGGATGAAGGCAACTCGATACCACTGGAGGTGCGGATGCCTCCTCCATGGAGGACTGGGTCTTGGCTGCAAGTGTTCTCTCGGAGAATGCCTCTTCATAAATAAATAAATACATTTTATATTATAATAATATAATATGATATGATACGATACGATACGATGATATAACATAACATAACATAACATAATATAATATAATATAACATAACATAACAT
>NW_025352745.1:0-3895 GCF_016433145.1 Gracilinanus agilis
CCTCCCCTCTCCCCTCCTCTCCCCTCCTCTCCCCTCCTCTCCTCTCCCCTTCCTTCTCTCTTGCCTCTCTCCCTCCACCTCAATTTGTACATATTGTTTCTCCCATTAGAATGTATGTTCTTTGAAAGCAGGGTCCATTTCACTTTTTAGTTTGTGTCCCTGGTTAGCATAGTGCCTCATACATATACTTAATAAATTCTTGCATAACATAACATAACATAACACAACATAACATAAATTACAGAAAGAGTAAAGAAACCCCATGTATTTATAGACATTCTTTTTACAATGGCAAACCGGACTCTAAGGGGATGCCCTACCTGTTGGGGAATGGCTAAACACATTAAGAGATATGAATGTAAAGGAACATTATTATGCTATTTGAAATGTCAAAAAGTTTCAGAGGAACCTGGGAAGACCTTTAGGACCAGATGTAGAGCAAAATAAGCAGAAATAGGGGGGAAATTTATGTAATCAAAACAAAATTATAAAGAAAAACAACTTTGTAAGACTAGAACTCTGTTCAGGATGATGACCAACTATGATTCTAGAGCTCTGAGGATGACATATCATATTTACTCCTTGCCAGAGAAGTGAAGGACTTAAAATGAAGTAAGTAACATACATTTTGAGGCACAGCCAATATAAAAATTTGTTTTGTTGACTATGTTTATTTATTTGGAGGGTTTCTTTTTTTCTTTTTGTCTTATTCAGTGGAGTAGAAGTAGTGTGATGGAGAGAAAATTAATGATTGCTAATCAGATAAAAATGATATAACATAACAACATAAAGTAATATAATATAAAAAGACAGCAGTTTTGAGGAAATACAAAGTGGCTTTCAGTGTGCTTACAGACACAGAGCAAAGTAATAAAACTACTAATTCCAGTCACCCCAAAGTGTCTAAATATTATCTAGGGAGGGGTATTTTCCTTCCATTTTCTGACTCACTTCAAAAGTCACAAGGTGTAAAGACAGAACTAAGGGAAGGAACAGATTGTTGAGGTCGTGAAGTCAAAGATAACTGACAGAGACAGTTTTCAGTTGAAAAAGCTTATCTATTTCTATGGGAGTGCTTGCCCTGCTGTCTCCATGACAGTAACTCCACAGCTCTTTTGGGTGTTCATACACATATATGAAACATGGCTACAGCAGACTATTCCTAAATCTGAGGAGAAAAAAAATTATTTTTCTTCCATTCTTAATCCTCATTTTAAAATGATTCTTTCAATTCTCTTCCTGCCTTCCATAACTTAAAGTATTAAAACCTCTTGGCTTTTGGACAAGGGTAAAGGACTTACACAATCTTGGCACAGACCGTGCATTTCCAGTTGCCATCAATGCCCACAATCCGACAGTCATTGCAAACTCGTAGTGTGCATACTTGGCAGAGGTTCCCCCGGTCAAAAATCAAGCCCAGATTTTTCTGACATCGAACACAAATCCTGCTACCATCTTGCTGTCTCTTCCCACCTTTCCGTTTTGCTTCTAAAAGTTCATTTTTCAGCTTCCTAGAAGAAGAAAGAAGAATTTTTCATCAAAATTGACTTTCTTTAAAAAAAACCACACACACAACATTTTTTCCATAGAAAAAATTGTTGGAGTTATCTTTCACATTATGGTTTTATTTTGGGGTTTGGGTTATATATAAGTGTGCTCTAACAACAATGACTAATATGGAACTGCATTTTGCATAACAACAAAAATAATTATTTTAATTAAAATTTTTAAAAAACTTTGTTCATTACTTTAAAAATATCAAGGAAAAGGATAGGTTCAATACTAATAGGTTTAGCACTAACAACTTAAAATCTACTTGCCCAAATTGATTCCAATACCAATTATTAACAAAGGAATTCTATTTGTATTCTAGTTATTAGGAGTATTTTCATGTCCTCTTATTGTACTGTGAAAATAGTTCTGGCCTTTGAGTCAGAAGACATTGCTTGGTTCATATTCTAGCTCTACGATTTAGTGGCCATGAGATCCTGAGCAATTCACTTAGCCTTTCTGAGCCTCAGCTTCCTCTTCTATAAAACTGAGAAAATAAAATCTGTATCCCTTTAAGCTTGTTGTCAGGAGCCTTAGTCTCTATCTAGTTCAATCTTTTAACAAATGAGAAAACTGATAGTCAAAGAGCTTAAGGGACTTGACTGAAGTCACACAGGTGACACAGTCAGGATTTCAACTCAGAGATTATAATTCTAAATCCAGTATTCTTTCTTCTCTCCTTCAATTTCTCTGGGAAAAACAAATTAACAAACAAACCAAAAAACAAACTGAGGATCAGTGACTTACCCAGGAACATAGAATTAGGAGAAAAAGTGGGAGGATTGAAACCATGTCTCCCTGACAAATTCCAGTACTGTCTGCTACACCAATAGTATCAAACTCAAATAGAAACAGTTCCATTCTAGCCCCAAATTGACTTAGAAAACCATGAATTAGCATCATGTATGCTGTATTATAAGAGGCACTTAAGTGGAAGCCTGGATAGAGTGCTGGGCATAGAGTCAGTAAGACTTGTCTTCCTGAGTTCAAATCTGACCTCAGACCCTGGACAAATCACTTAACCCTATTTAACTCCATTTCTTCATCTGTAAAAAGAGCTGGAGAAAGAAATAGGAAACTACTGTAGTATCTTAGCAAAAAACAAAAACAAAAACAATAAAACCTCTCTAAACAGGGTCACGAGTTAAATATGATTGAAATGACTGAACAATAATAACAAATGTCATATTATATTTTTAAACTTATTTTGTTAAACATTTCCCAATTACATTTCAATCTGGTCCTTACAGCACTCTGGAATTTTGCTAATTTGACACTTTTCTATTATGAGACATGCTTCTCAAATAAAATAACTTAAAGCATTTCATAGTTGTAAAGTGTTAAGTAAATAAAAGCGAGTATCACTGTCATTATATTATATATGTAACTCCTGTGCCAAAGCTCATTGATATGGGACTTTTTACTTATTGGCTGAAATTGATGCCCTGTCCCACATGAGGAGTCTGGAGGAGCTGTCCAGACACAACAGCTTCAGTCCTCAGCCCTTCTGCACTCTTCAGGGCCAGTCCCATGGAGACATGCCAAACTTTAAGTCTTCTTCAAGCAAAGCTTTGAGTGAGAAAATGGATGAGGCCAACTCCACTACAGTTTGAAGAAGGAAAAGGCTGGGAAGATATGACAGAAACCGGTAGTCTTCATCAATGGTCATAGTAGCAACTTTCAGGGAGTTTCTCCACCTTAGATGTGGGCCAGGACACTCTCCTCTGGTTGAATTGAGTTATCTCATTCCCAGCTAGAATGTTCCTTCACTCTGTATTATCTAATATATATTCTTCCATGACTATATTCACTGATTTCTGTTTTACTATCATTTGGATAAATAATTTAGCTAGTTGTTACATGTGTTCATGGTGGAACTGTTCATTGTAGAATGTAGGTGGAAAAGGGATCAAACCTTGGATATAGAGATTGGAGTCTCTCTTTCCCCCTCAAATGGCAGCACTCAGAAGTTAGATGGAGCCCAATCATATCCCCTAGATGAAAAATATTTAAGGGAGTAGTTTTATTTCTAACCTGATACTCCTTTCTCTGAGAAGAATTAGAGTGGACTCAAGACCTAATCTCCTGTTTCCAATCTTAGCATGAATTTCTTAAAGTCTCCTTGAAGAAAGGTGGGAGGAGAGGAAGTTGTCCATTCTGCTTCCCTCTGAACCATAGGCAAGTCTCACTATATATGTGAAATCTTCTCTCTTGCTACACAAATAATATAAATTATTTATATGTAACTATAATTTTAATGAAAATACTATAACATAAAAGTAATTTATGATATGTTTTACATATGATAATTATAATATAATTAGAATGCATAACATATGTATAT
>NW_025352746.1:0-6988 GCF_016433145.1 Gracilinanus agilis
AAGCAAGGATTACACTGACTATAACTACACTGACCACCTGCCCTGCTCCTATTTTTTGGTACTCTGCTATCCCATGTTTCTTTAAAACCATGCATGTCACTGGAAGAAGGGAATGCCAGGCAACTGGACTCCCCAGACTCTCCATCCTCTATTTTGTTTGTTTGCCCATGTGGTCATGTGAGCGCTGGGATGATTAAGGCACCAATTATATACACTATCTTGAGGATGTTTATTCACATCATTTGCAGCCAAAGTGAGACAGAGATGTAAGGCTGCTGAGTTCGTAAGTTCATGACCAATGTTTTGCTATACTAGCACACTTATTTGAAGTTTATCTAAAGCGGTACACAAGACTTTTGCTCCAACTACAGGCTCTTCTGCAATTTACAAATAAGAGCAATTCTGTGGTCTATTTGATTTGGCTGTTGAGACAAACAGGAAAGAACAGTATTCAGATCCTTGGACAAGTGGAACATAAACTATTGCCCAAAAAAGGAACTCGGGCCTCCACAGCAGGTCTCTTTTCTCTAAACTGAAGCCAGAGTGAAATCAGTCAGGTCAGAAGGAATGTATCTTGTTTAAAGCCTATTTAAAACTGAGATGGATAAGGAACCTTTTCCAAATCTTTCCATATACAATAGCCTAAGCTGAAAAAATGGGTGACATCGGTTTCGATGGCAAGTTCTAAACAGGGGGAGGAGGCATGGCAGTTGTTGATAACACTGACTCACATGCCCTGGGTACATACGATGCTCAAATTTTTCCCTATGGAAATACTTAAAAGTGAATCAAATATTGGGAAGCATTGTAAGCAATAACCAACTCCTCCACATCAACTCCTTTTTTTTCTCTTACTTCCATCCTGTCTCTATCCTGCTTCCCTGAGAAGCTGTGACCTGGCCCTTTTCAGGCTTGTGGGGGCATGAGAACTCTCAAGAGCCTCAGTTTGGCTATTTTTAGCCTATAAATAAGTTCTAATGAATGGCAGGCAGCTATGGCCATGCCATGCATGCCAGGGAAGTATCACTTACTGGAATTTCCTTCAACTCTGACTTCCTCCTTGGGTTAGGGCCAAGGCAGACCTTACATGGTAGTCATTGATATGATTAAATTAGAGATGGTGGCAGAAAGAGGCAGAAGAGTTGAAGGGGTCATGCCTGGGACTTGGGTGACCTAGTTTATCGTCTCAGCTCTGTGAACTAGTCAGTTGTGTAGCTTTGTGTAATTCATTCTTCTCTGAGCCTTAGTTTCCTCATTCGTAAGATGAAGAATTTCTAAATTCTTTTTGAGCTGTGAAGTTCTATGAATGAGAGATTTTTTCCTCCCCTTCCTTCCCTCCCTCCCCCTGGAAAAAAAGCCTTCCTAAAATACTTCCATTGACATTTTGTTATTTCAAAAAACACTTTGAGAACTTTCATTTTTCTCTCCCTATTTGGACCTATGAAGCACATAGGTAGTATATTTTGTAAGGCAGAGTGGAAACGCATTATTCTATGATATCTAAGGAGAAAATATTTGTAAAAAGTTCTTAGTATAATGTGGACACATAATAGGTGTTATATAAATGCTTATTCTATCTCCTTCCCCCACTCCCCCTACCCAGTGTAGCTGCAGCCGGAATATAATTCCCCTTTTCCTTCATAACTGGTTAAATAAAAGGGATATCTAGCATAGAGGATGGGGAGAAAAGGAATCAAGAAACACAAGAAGCAGAAACAATAGCAATGTTTTTAGGATCCTGGGATTCAGAGCTGAAATGGAAAAATCTTTGAAACATCCATTTTATTGTCCAGGAAGATGAGGTCCAGAGAGACCAAAGTTCTTGCTTGAGGTGACTAAATTCAGCAATCTTAACCTCAGGTTCAGGATCTTTTTATGCCTTTTTTCTTTTTTGTCGAAGGATGTGAATGTCAAGGAAGAGGAAGTAACAGAAACTCTAAAATGAAAAGAGAGACCAGAGATAGAAACACTGGCAGAAAGAACCAAGAAGACAGAAAAACAAGAAAAGATTTTAATTACTTGCTGACTATACAATCTGTCCCCACTAACTTCTCTTGTGCATTAGTTGATAGATATAATAAATTTTCTCCAGTAAGAATTCACCATTGGAAATCTACTTACTATGTGACCTTTTCCAACTTGTGTGACTTGGACTTTGGGTTTTATACTCTCACTTTTCTCTTCTTTTTTTTTTTTTTCCTTTTGGCACTTAAAGGGAAATAGTTGCTCCTGAAGATATAATCAACAATTTATAAAGTTACTCACCACCCACTTGGGAGGACTGTACCCCCTCACTCCCCTTTAACTCTGTTTCCATAGAGTGTAGTGCCAGTTCTGTATATTAAGCACCGGCTTCTTTCCATTCTCTGCCAGTGCCTTCTTTCTTCCTACCTAAAATAGCATCTTTTGGACCTGACTACCAGAGAACATCTCTTACCTCCCTTCCCTGTGGAACTTGGAAATTGTTAAAGGCCAGTCTGGTTAGATCTGTTTTCAGTGACTTAAATCCCTAAGGACTATTTTAATAGCCCACAATGATTGAGTTAGTGCTTATTTCTTTGACTTTTAGGTGACCTAAAATTAGACTTGAGTTCTTAGTAAGGAGGCTTTTGTTACCATCACATTCCCCAATCCTGCCAGGACTCCCTTTCCTCCATTTTATGAGATATGTTCACCTTCCCAATTCTATTCAATAACTTACTGTCAGTATCTCACCTATTTCCTTCCAATCAGTCAATGAGCACTTATTATAGAGACTTCACTGTCAACACAACTTCCCAGTCTTCAGGGGAAATGAAGAATAACTCTACACAAAAAAAAGTTGGAGCTGACTTTGATAACTCTAACATTCCAATGCCTCTCTGCATTTCATTATATTTTTACTTAACCATAAAAGGTTAAGAAATTATTTAGCAGTTTTACATACTTATGTTTTTCAAAAATACTTTTCACATATTTTATCTTCTATATTGTGAGATAAACTTAACAAGAAAAATACATTAAACATATTAAAAACATGACTGTACATATGTGTGTATGTATACATATATGTACACATCTTCTGAGTCCTTAAATAATTTGTTAAAATTTATTCTTAACTTAATTATTAACTTTAGGGTAATCTATCCTCATAGATTCAATTATTACATTTATTCAGTTTATTTTCAGAAGTTTTATATTCATAAAATCTATATCTATATGTTTCCATCTCCATACCTATCTTTCTGTCTGTCTAGCTATATATCTATGTATCTAACCCCCAATTTCTCACATGTATTTCAGATTCACATTTACAACTACCTGTTGGATGTTTCTATCAGTTATCTCACAAGCACTTCAAACTCAAGGCATCCCCAAAGAAATATCTTGTCTTTTCTCTGAAATTTGTGCCTCTTTCTAATTTCTGCTAAGCTTGAAGCTTTGGCATCCTCTTTGATTCTTCCTTTCCCCACCCCCAACATCTAACTAGTTACCAAAGATTGCTACTTCTATCTCCATTATATCTCTCAGTGGAGCTACCATAGTTGAACTCTGACATCACAGTCTCTGGTGTGCTGATATATTAGGGTATGGAAATGGCATTAAAGAAATATCAGTTGTTCTGAGGTACTAGCTCACACTCATCAAACTGGCTTATATGACTGAAAAGGAAAATGGTAAATGTTGGAAGGGATGCGGGAAAATTGGTACTAACAAACTGTTGGTAGAGTCTGTATGACAAAATGTTCAAAAAAAGGGGAAAGGGTCTATTTGTACAAAAATAATTATTATGGCTCTTTTCAGGGTAGCAAAGAATTAGAAATAATTGATGCCCATCAGTTGAGGAATGGCCAAACAAATTGTGGCATACGATAGAGATGGAATACTATTGTGTTATAGGAAATGACAAACAGGAAGATTTCAGAAAAATGTGGAAAGATTTATATAAACTCATGCACAATGAATTGAACAGAACCAGAACAACATTGTACACAGTGACAGCAATATTTCTTGATGAACAATCGTGATTGACCTAGTTATTTTCAGCATTGCAGTGATCCAAGAAAATCCCAGAGATTCATGATAAAAAATGTCATCTGTCCTCCCAGAAGGAACTGATAGAGTCTGAATGCAGATTGAAACATACTATATTTCATTATTTTTTCTTTTTTAAATTTGAGATCTCTTCCACAAAATGACCAATATAGAAAAATGTTTTACATGTTTTCACATATAAAACTATATTAGGTTTCCCACTATCTAATGGAGGGAGGGAGGGCAGGAAGGGTCAGAATAAAGGAGAAAATTTAGAACTCTAATCTTAAAGAAAGGATATCAAAAATTGCTCTTATATGTAATAAGGGAAATAAAATATTATTTAGAAAAGGGCAATATCAATTGTTTTAGAACAAGTTTACACAGAGGGAGTCCATGCAGGAGGCTACATAATTTTGGGACTTAAAGGACCATGTTAAAAGATATTTGCTATAATGGATATCTAAAATGGAATGAAAATGAAAGAGGAATGAATTGAAGTGTAGTGGAGAGAATGCTGGACCAGAAAGACCTGAGTTTAGACACTTATTAGATGTGTGACCTTGGGTAAATCTCTTAATCTGCTTGCCTCAGTTTCTTTGTAAAATGAAGATAATAATACCATGTACCTCCCAGTGTTGTGAAGATCAAATGAGATCATATTTATAAAGTATATTTATATACTTTGTGCACTGGCCTGGCATATATTTGGCTCCATTTAAATCAGTGGTTCCCAAACTTTTTTGGCCTACCACCCCCTTCCCAGAAAAAATATTACTTAGCCCCCTAGAAATTAATTTTTTAAAAATTTTAAAAGGAATTAATAGGAAAGATAAATGCACCTGTGGCCATCATCACTTTCCTAGATTGCTGCAGCACCCACCAGGGGGCAGTGGCGCCCACTTTGGGAATCACTGATTTAAATGATGGCACAATGGTGATGATGATGATTTTTTACATGTGGTAAGACCATCTCCATGTTCCTGCCTTTAGACAACTTTATTTTGACTTTATCAAATTCCAGGATTCTTGGAATTCTCTTAAGTCAACAGTAGTCATTTTTAAAAGACTGGCCTAATTGCTCATAGAGAGATAACCATGTAAATGAAGAGTGCTCTCTCTCTCTCTTAGTCTCTCTTTCTCTCTCTCTCTTTCTCTCTCTATCTGTCTCTCTTTGACTCTCTCTCCCTGTCTCTCTGTCTCTGTCTTTCTCTGTCTCTCTCATTCTTTCTCTTTCTCTCTCTGTCTGTCTCTCTTTGACTCTCTCTCCCTGTCTCTCTGTCTCTCTGTCTCTCTGATTCTTGCTCTGTCTCTGTCTCAAAAGTTACTGGTCAGCTAAATGGGGGAATAGAGAGGTACATGATGGGTATGAGAATTAGCCTATTAGGGATAGTTATTAATCCTGTGATTTCATTAGTGTAAGGAAATTGTAGGGATTTGAAGTTAGATGATGTCAGATTAAATTTCAGTTCTGCTTCTTACTGCCAATGTGACCTTGGGCAAAGCATTTTATCTCTCTAAGCCTCAATTACATCATCTGTCAAATGGAGGATTTTGACCAGATGATCTCCAAGATACCTTTCAACTCTAAATATATGATCCTACGAACTATTAATTAGCATTTCCTCCATTTTGCATCTCATGATTTCAAGCAAATTACCTTTCTTGCTAAAAACTTCTTCATTCTCATTTTTGAAATCTAGATGACAGAGCAGTGATAATATTATTTCTTATGTTCTAGTTTACTTTACCTTTCCCAAGCTAAGATATATAATGGGAAATCAATTATTAAGTATATACTACCAAACAAACCTCTGCACTACTCACTATCTGTTTTCTGAAGGACAGAAAGATATATGACTGAATTGAGAGTATTACATTTGAAAATAGGTGGCCATATTTGTAAAAAATTTTAGCATTTTTATGTACTTAGTGTTACTTGGTGTTTCTATGGGTTCATGCATGGTGAAAATGGTTTAAAGAAAGGGAGCCTAAATTATGGTATTTTGATCATTCACAAAAGAATGTAATCCAAAGTGGGTTTGGGTCCACTTTCTGTGTCATCCAGTTCATAATGTTGATTGGTGGCAAATGACTCCACTGCTAAGGGGTATAGATGACAGGGACAAAAGGAAAGCTGTGTCTTTATTTCTTTGATTGCTGATATTAGTGCCTAAGGATCAGCAGCTTCCTCTGATTGACTGCAGGAATTGTCTCTTTTTTCTTTCAAAACCAGCCATTCATTAGGATGCTTTACCTTTACAAAAAGATGTGCTCATTGCTTCAGGATGGCTCTCAGCCAGAAAAGCAATTTCCTTTCCTTTAGAAGAGGTTAGAATCCATTCCATTCTATCCGGAAAAGGTATTCCAGTTTTAAAGGTGAAAGAACATTTGCTTCTTTTACAAATAAATGAGAGAAACAGGATACATTAATGAAAGACAAAGGACATATCAATTAAAAATGCCCATACAGAGTGTCACAGCAACCCATCCATGGTGTCTCAATGTCAATTAATAAGGAAGCTTAACAAAGTCATGTTTCTTTTATGGCAAAATAGCCTCAGTTTTCAAGATGGATTTTACTTGGACATATATTCTTTACCTAAATATCTGTTAGTGTGGTATTTATCAATGTTTACAACATTTTTAAGGCAATGCATTCTGTGGTTCAGTCCCGGACGAATGATTCAGTGATGAGAAAAGCAGTCATATAATATTAGAAAAATATTTTAGCTTAAACCTAATTCATCCTGTCCCACCTTTTCCTCTCTCCCTCTAGAGTGAAATGTAACATTCAGGCTTTCAAATAGTAGGGGGTAAACGGCAATGCACTAGTAATATGGAGAAGACACTTAATAAACTTGTACCATTCAGAATGGGAACTTAATAAATAATTTCAAAAGTATTTATACATATGTATATATCTATATATCTACATATCTATATCTATATCTATATCTATATCTATATCTAT
>NW_025352747.1:0-6060 GCF_016433145.1 Gracilinanus agilis
TATATATATATATATATTTTAAAACCCTTCCCACTCTCCTATAAACCTTTTCCACACTCTTATTCCCCAGACACTTATAAACACAGCCAATCAGCACCCAGTATATAGATCACAGTCCTGTGGTTGGTCCCCTTTCATTTTCATCAGCCATGTACAATCTCAGGTTGACAAACTTGCGCAAGTAGTAGTGGTGTATTGTATTTCCATTGTGCATAGTACAGTAATCATCTGCAAAATCTCATGATATAGCTAAAATTCTGCATTACAGAATTTTATATATAAATTTTTTTAAACCCACAATGTAGTGAAGCCATGATAAGTGAACTGTGATATAGCAAGGGACGACTGTATACTGTTTGCCATATATTTCTCCATTAACATTTGGGTGACTTGAAATCTCAAACCTTCAAAAACTATGTTATCCCTTGGACCAGAAAAATTTTGGCCCCAAAAAAGTGAATTTTTATTTTAAGGGAAAGTTTGTAACAATTAGAAACACTATGAATTTTTCCAAATGTATTCTAGCCCATTTTCTTCTCCTATTTACTTACATATATTTGTAGATATGTGTATTTAGTCAATCTATTTTATTTAGATGTATTATGTATGTGTACTTATATTATGTGTGTAAATTCATGTACATGCATACATAAATCTATATACATGCTGTGTATGTATTTATGCATTTAGATTTTTGTTTATATTTTTGTGTCTGCATATCTGCATATGTGTATATACATATTCACATATATATACACACACACATATATATATTCTATGTATAAGCATATGGCTATCAGAATAGGCTTTCTATTCTAATGCATATTATTATAATTTGTGAAATAAGCATTTTTCTATTTAACCATCTATAGGATCTTGTTACCATTTTTACCCTGAACTAGATTATAGAAGACAGTGGACATACCTTTGAGTCTGTCTCAACAATAATAAAATCTGTTAAAACAATTCTTATGAGTTTGGTATTTTCATTTCTTTTAGATATCATTATAATCTCTCAACATTCTCAAAATTGTATCACTTCCAGAATGAATTTCTTCTGAATATAGTTAGCCTAGCCCAGCTGTTTTCACGTCTTTTTTTTTTCAGTGCCATTTTTACTTCCCCATATAACACATTAGGAACTGTGAAACTAAAACTAAAATTAAAAGTTGTTGATTTCATTGTTATTGATTGAGAAAACAGCTTGTTATAGTAGCATTGAAACTCCTTTCCATTGTTTTTCTATTTTCCACCTTTGCTTTTCATTATTAAATACTCTTGAGACAATCTCACATATTTTGTTTTTTTCTGCATGCTTTCTATAAACTTAAGTTTTTCTCCACCACTTTTCATTATTTAATGAGATGATACTACTACAATCCCTTTTTATCATAGTCTGTATTGCAAGCTAGTTTATATTATATCTGAACATTTCTCTTAGTTTTCATATCTCTCTTCTTAGCAAGGAACTCGTGTTTATTGGCTCAGGCAATTTCTAAGCCTTATTGTTCTTATACTTAATATACAATTAAATTTCTTTAGAAATAGTAATAAAGATCCTATTACTAGCATAATAACAGATGATGGCATGTGTTAAAAATGATTTTTGACTCATTTTTCATTTTCACCATCAAAAGATTATTTAAATGGGACATTTTAATTTGTTTTACTGTTGTAACCTATCTTCTTATTTTTAGTGTTTAGCTTTTTAAAGGTTTTGATCTTTGATTTGACAAATTTATGATCTCTGTTTCTTGGCTATCTTCTGGTCTCCCTAAGGTCCCACTTATGAGAGGAAGACTTTCAAGATAATTCTTAATCTTAGTGCCTTTTCTCTGAATTTATTTATCTTGCTTTTGTTTTGGTTGTACATAGTTGTTTGCATGTCAACCCCTCCATTAAACTGTGAGGTCCTTGAAAGAAAGGAATGCTTTTTGTTTTTGCCTTTGTATCTCCAGACTCAGTTCAGTGCTTGGAACTTAGCAGATGCTTTTAAACATTGATAACTTGACTTTATACAAACAATTGATTGAGGAATTACTCTCATAAAAGTAACCAATCCTTTCATGTGAAAGACATAATCAAGTTTTGTTTGTGTGATATTATTTCCTTTTTTTATAATTTCTTTTTTCTGGATGAAAATATCCAAATGACATAGCAATGGGACATGTATGTAGTTTCTAAGTAGTTAGCCTCTTTAATTTCTTATACCTTATTCATATTTTCCAACATTTTTGGTCATTTTATCACTATGCCCATCATTTTATTGGAGGGTCAAGTATTCATTGATTTAATTGGGAGAGCTTTGTGAAGTTCTTTGTAGAATTTCTTCATATCTTCATTTCACTGCAACTGCTATCGTGTAAATTATAATCACTTAAAGGTGATTATTCCACAAATGCCCAGCAAAAGCTGTGCAGTACAAAATTACCACCACCTCCATGGAAATACGTTTCATATTTTTGTAAATATGGCAAGACTAACCTTAACAACTTTTGAATTTGCTCCTCCAAGGAGAACCGATCTGTAAAATAGCCTTTCATTTAGATAGAACTTCTTTTTGTACTCTGATTTCATTTAGAGCAAGAATGTCAAGATGTGATTCAGTTCCATCAATATACCAGCTCACTGATCACTAAACAATCATTTCTTATTTAGAGAATAAAGCATTAAATTAATGTTTATTATGCTGAAGGAAGCTTCTTTGGAACAACATATATAATGTGTTTGCTCAAAGACAAACAACTTTGAAAAATGTAAAGACTTTATTCAATGCTATGGTCTACCATGATTCTAGAAAACTAAGGATGAATTATGTTATAAACCCCTTAGAGAAATTCTGGATCAGGGTGCTTAGTGATTCATATATTTTTTGGATGTTGAGAATGGTGGAATTTTTTTAGTTTCCCTATGCATATTTGTTATAAAGATTTTACTTTTCTTTTTTCAAAGGGTGGGACAGACAACTTAGGAGAGAGAAAAAGTAATGTGTCAAGGCATTGTGTAAAGTGCTTTCTACAAATGTTACCTCATTTGATTCTTATAACAATACTAAAAGGTAAGTATTACTATTATTCCCATTTTTCTTTTGAGAAAAGAGGGACAGAGAGAGGATAACAAAACTTAGATTTTTGGTTTGTCAAATACTTAGCTTACTAAGGTTATATACTACTATGTGTTGAGCAGGTAATCTATTCATTGATCCATTACTTTATTTCTTAGCCAAAATCAGATTGTTTTCATGGTTGCCACTTTATAATATAGTTTGAGATCTGGTATAGCTAAGCCACTTTCCTTCATTTTTTTCTTCATTAATTCCTTTGATATTTTAGGTCTTTTGTTTTTCTAGATTAATTTTGTTATTATTTTCTAGTTCTATGAAATATATCTTGGGTAGTTTAGTATAGCATTGAATAGATATATTAAGTATAATTGTCATTTTTACTATGAGCAATTAATATTTTTCCAATTATTAAGATCTGAAATTGTGTGAAGTGTTTTGTAGTTGTGATCATGTGGTTTCTGAGTTTGTCTTGTCAGGTAGACTCTCACATATTTTACATTGTCTACAGTTATTTTAAATGGGATTTCTCTCTCTTTCTTGTGCTGTCGGGCTTTATTGGCAGTATAGAAAAATGCTGATGATTAATTTTGGTTTATTTTATAACCTGCAGGTTTGTCAAAGTTGTTAATTGTTTTGATTAGTTTTTTGGTTGATACTCTAAGATTTTCTAAGTATATCATTTGCAAAGAGTGATACCTTTATTTTCTTATTGCCTATTCTATTTCCTTTAGTTTCTTCTTCTCTTATTGGTATATATATATATATATATATGTATATGTAAGATATATATTGCTATATATAAATATGCATTTTAAAATACAGTATTATATGGTAGTGGTGATAATGGACATCCTTGCTTCACTCCTGATCTTATTGGGAAGGCTTCTAGCTTATCTCCATTTCAGATAAGGCTTGTTGATTATTTTAGATGTACATTATTTATCATTTTGAGGAATATTCCATTTATTACAATATTCTCTATTATTTTAATATGAGTGCTATATTTTGTCAAAAAGCTTTTTTTCTGAAAAAATTGTAAACATTGTAAAAATTATATGGTTTCTTTTGGTTTTGTTATTTATATGGTCAATTATGTTGATAGTTTTTCTGATATTGAACCATCTCTGCATTCCTTTTATAAAACCCACATGCTAATACTGAATGATCCCCATGATATATTGCAGTAATCTCCTTGTTTTTTGTATTTTATTTAAAATTTTTGCATCAATTTCATTAGGAATATTGGTCTATAGTTTTCTGTCTCTGTTTTTTCTCTTTCTAATTTAATGTCAACATCATATTTGTGTCATAAAAGGAATTTGGTAAAGTTCCTTCCTCAACTATTTTCCCAAACAGTTTATATAGTAATGGAACTAATTGTTCTTTAAATGTTTGGTAGAATTCACTTGTAAATCAATTTAACCCAGGGACTTTTTCCTAAGGGAATTTATTAGTGGCTTTTAAAATTTCTATTTCTAAGCTGAGATTGTATAAGTTTCCTATTTCCTCTTCTGCTAGTCTAGGGAATTTATAATTCTTTAAATACTTATCTCACTTAGATCATCAGATTTATTGGCATATGATTGGGAAAAATTACTCATAATAATTGCTTTAAAATTCATTGGTTGTAATTACACCCTTTTCATTTTTGATACTGGCAATTCAGTTTTCTTCCTTTTTTAAAAAAAAATTACATTAGCCAATGGCTTATCTATTGGACTTTTTAAACAAAATAAAAACAACCCTTGTCTTTCATTTATTCATTCATTAGTTTTCTAACTTTCAATTTTATTAAATTCTCCTTTGATTTTCCAGATTTCCAATTTGGTGTTCAATTGCAGATTTTAATTAGTTCTTTTCTGGTTTTTAAATTATATATCAAATTCATTGATCAGCTCTCTCTTTATTTTATTGATATAAGAATTTAGAGAGATATAAAACTTCCCCATAATATTGCTTTGACTATAATCCAAAATATTGGTATGTTGTCTCTTTGTTGTCATTTTTTAAAATGAAATTGTTTAATTTTCTATGATTTGTTCTTTAACCCACTCATTCTTTAAGATAAGGTTATTTAATATCCAACTAATTTTTAGCCTTTTTCCAGCCCTTTCTTCAGTGTAATTTTGATAGAATCACAGTCTGAGAAGGTTATATTTAATATTTCAGCTTTTCTGCATTTGGTTGTGAAGCTTTTATGCCAATATATTATAAGATCATTTTTTGGTGAAGGTGCCATGTACTGCTAAGAAAAAGGTATATTCCTTTCTTTTTCCATTTGTTTTTCTGCAGACATCTATCAAGTCTAATTTTTCTAAAATTCTATTCACCTCATTAATTTTATTCTTGCTTATTTTTTGGTTTGATTTATCTAATTCTGAGTGGGGAAAGTTAATGTACTACTACTAATGTACTACCCTACTAATATAGTTTTATTGTCCATTTCCTCTTGTGACATGTAATTTCTCTTTATGGAAGTTGGATACTATGTCATTTTGTGCACGTTTAATATTTATATTACTTCATCTTCTATGATTTCTTTTTATCAAGATGTAATTTCTTTTCTTTTCTCTTTTAATTAGGTCAGTTTTTGCTTTTGCTTTAAGATTATAATTGCTACTCCTGCTTTTTTTACTTTAGGTGAATCATAATATATCATTTTCCAGTCCTTTACCATAAGTCTTTGTATGTCCCTGTATTTTAAATGTATTTCTTATTGATAGCATATTGTGTGATTCTAGCTTTTAACCCACTTTGCTATCCTTTTCTGTTTTATGGGTGAGTTTATCTCACTCACCTTTATATTTATGATAACTAGCTTTGTGTTTTCCTCCATTTTATTTTCTCCTTCTTTATACAACAGCCTTTTCTGGTTTGTAAATGTTTTTGTTTTTGACTACCAGCCTCCCTGAGTTCCTACTTTCTTATGTCTATCCCTCCTTTTATTTTTCCCTTCTTTGTCTTACTTTCTGATAGGGGTCCCTAATATATATATA
>NW_025352748.1:0-5241 GCF_016433145.1 Gracilinanus agilis
CACTATTCCAGATGTGTACTGACAGGGGCTGGTATAGAGCACAGTTAGTACTTCCCTCTCTCCGGACACTCTGCCTCTTAATGAAGCCTATGTACATTTTAATGCTAATTGATGATTTAATAATGTTGAACTTTTTAAAAATAATTATATATACATGTATATAATTATTTAATCAATCATATTAAATCAATTAATTAATTAATTGATGAGATATGATATAAATAATTTTTATTTTTTAAAAGTCCAACATTTACCAGTGAGTCATTTCAGCCATGTTCTATTTTAATTTCATTTCTTTTAATAATCAGTACAAGAATTGATACTAATGCTATGAGATGGGAGAGGAAAGAATCCTTATGCCAACACTGTATCGGAGTGCAGCACCAAATCATTATTAATAGCACTTGAAAAGTCCTAAAACTATTAGTTTCTGCTGAAACAAATCTCTAGCTTTTCCCTGAGTCTCAATCTCTAACAAGGCCAGTCTTGAAATAGCTACAGTTTAGCCCATAACTGCTCACTCTATTACAGAGACACCTGAGAGACAAAGTAGAGACAAGAGGAGTGAATGAGGGAAACCGTGGGGAAAGCTGTCTCATTCAAGCTGAATGTCAGGGAAACCTTCCCTCATAAATACACCAGGGAAAAGTGTTTGGGGGTTTTGAACAGCCCATTTTTTTCAGAACAGCTTCACCCTTCATCACCACAGAGATTTCAAAAGGCCATCGATTCACTTACTTATATGTGAAGCTATTTCAGCAAAAGTCAGGGAGGTGTCAAGCACTGGATCTCTCCCCATTCTTCTCGCTAATATTAACAGGTTAAATACTTGACCAAAGTGTCTTCTTCCCTGGGAGCTTCATCCTATGCAATTTTAATATCAAATAATTCATTGTCCTTTTTGTAAAACCCAATTCTTCCCCACGGCTAGACAAAATGGGATTCCTTCCTGTATAGCATATGGAGAGATGAGTCAGAACGTGACATGGGACTATACTTCACGCTGGAGCTCTTTGTATTCTTGGGTGCCTAGAATGAATTTAACCTGTGGTGAATTCTTCAGGTTCAATCGTCCCCACTGACTGATCTCCTAGTCCTTAACTTTAAATTAGCTGCTATTCAAGGGCAAAATTCTTAAAATTTTTCTATGCTCTCTGCTTGCCATTAGATAGTACAATGGTGCAGCCCTGACTAATTTAGAGCTCTGAAACCATAAAGGGGCAAAGTCAGAGCCATGTTACATATATTAGGACGCATCTGTTCTGATGAAGAGAATGCCGGATTGAGAGCATATAACTTCCTATGCCATTTACTCCCTGCCATCCCGTGTGACATTGGACTTCTCTTAGTTTTCTCATTTGTGAAGTGAGAGACTTATTCTGAAGTACCCTCTAAAATCCCCTCTACCTCTAAATCTGTAACTCTAGAAAATTTCCGAGTATAGAATATCAGATATCTTATCATATCTTCCCCTAATTGGCAATGTCCAAAAGATTTACATGGCACCCTGAGGATTGCAAAGCACTTTAAATATATCGGCTTAATGCTGAAAGATTGGTAGCATTATTACCTCCTTTTTATATATAATAAAACCAAGGCTTAGAAAAGCTGTGATTTGCCAAGGATAACATAACTATTAAGTGTCTGACAGATAATTTGAATCCAGGACTTCCTAACACCATGCTCACCGCTATCCACTATGAAGACAGCATACAAAAAAGCAAAAGCCTTAAAATTCTGTAGCATTTGTTTTTCTTAGTCCTTTGAGTGTTTTTGGTTGGTATTTTGTAAAGGAAGAGGACATTCCATTTCTCTTTTTTAACCCTTACCTTCCTCTTTGTAATCAATAATATCTATTGGTTCCAATGCAAAAGAGCAGTAAAGAGCTAGATAACTAGGGTTAAGGGACTGGCCTAGAGTCACACAACACATTTCTTTAAAAATTCTCCTGGTTGGTCTAGTTTTACTTGGAAAATGTTGTAGTGATTTTTAAGAAGTGGTACTATAAGCCACCTAAAGTGAAAGTCCACTTGAGTAATTTCTAGTCATCATAAGTTTTTTTATAGATGCTAGAAAGAAAGGTATTTCATTTCCAAGATACAATTGAAAAAGACTTTGGTATAATTATAAAGTATGAAGATTAGCAACAGGGAAGAGAAATTCTTTGAAAGGACATTTCTTATACCTCTATACAAGATCTCAGTATGTAAAGTAAGAGGCTATCTAGTACCGCCTCATCCTATATTACAATGATTTCTGCAATGTTCCCAAAAAGTGACCTTTCAGAATTTTTTATGTAAACCTCAAATAAGGGAAAACTCATTACTTCCTTGGAAAGTCCATTTTCCTTTTGGATAAGTCTAATAATTAAGAATTTTTTTCCTCATATCAAGCATAAATTTACCTGCTTATTTCACTTCTGGCTGCATAATGGCTCTGGATCTTTCTGATTCCTTGGCAGCAGTCTTCTCAACCTAAAGATTCCCCTTGTCTATGGCCTACTCCTCTGATTCAGGTGGTCTGGTCCAGTATTTCCATAATTGACCAGACCATCCATGTTCATTTCACTCCAGGTACCATTCCTGACTCTGCCAACTTTTCTACTTTCTGTAGTATCTATCTTCCAATCCATTCATCCATTCTTTGAGGGTAAAAGTTGCCTTTTTTAACTTGTGATTATGTTACAAATATTTAGCCTGGTGTCTGACACATAGTATTTGTTTAAGAAATGTTTTCTCTATCTTTGTATCTCTTTTCAACTTCCATTCATCATTTCTACTTATGCTTTTTGGAGTCAGGGAAAACAAACCTAATACTGCTTCCACAAAATACCTTAAAAACAATAAATCTTTTCTAGAATAGATATTTCTAATTGCTTTGGCTGATCCTCATTTGGCATGGACTTAAAGCCTTTTGCCATCCAGATTAAATGAGTGAATGGAAAAAAAAGACATTAACTAAGCATATACTTTGTGCCAAGCATTATGTTAAACTCTATAGATAAAAATACATCAATGAAACTGTCCTTGCCCTCAAAAAATTTGATTTCTACTTAGAGAGGATGCATATAAAAAACAGGGTAAAAGGAAGGGGTATTTTAGTTTGAATAGTAACGGTGGATGATGAACAGAACCAAAGAAGAGTTGCCTGACAGACCTCTCAAGTAACAATGGCCATATTGATTTCATTATGGCTCTGGATCTGGAAAGGGGTAAGGAAAAGGGAAGGAGAGGGATAGGCAAGGACATGGCTTTGGTATAAAGTGGAGTATGTCTGGAGTCCTAGATATAATTCTTCATGTGAAGAACTCACTAATCAGGTCAGAGTGGACCCTAGGGCTACAGTTCCAGAGATGCAAGGATGGATTCTGCTCACCCATTTCCTCTAGCCTGGAAAGCATCATTACTGGCTGTCAGTGAAGAAGATGGCTTGAGTGAGAAAACTTCCTTTCTCTGGATATTTTCCAGCTTACTAATGCCCTTCATAAAATATTGTCCCCAGAAGTGAATGTAACGAGTCAGGTATAGTCTGACCTAGAAGAGTGATAGCAATTCCTTTGATTCTCTAGGAAATTCATCCTTTGCTTCTGGGTCCTTGAAGTTGCTAGCCTGACTCTGGTCATAAGACATAAAAAGTTATAGTGAGTCTTTAATGATCTCTACAAACCAACAAATATCTGTTAGTCAAATGGACTAAAATACTGAACTTTGTTCCGGAGCCTGTACTAGATTCTATGGTGAGAAAATACAAAAGAAGATAAGATCCTTCTCCATAGAGGGCTTATACTTTTCATTTCAAAAAGGTGACACCCCAAAAAAGAAAAGATGTAGGGAGGAAGGAAAAGGAATATGGTTTAGATATTCACTATGAGAGAGAGAGACGTTTTATACATTATATTTCATGGAGCACTTGACTCAATTGGGCCCAATAACAGGGAAATTTAAAACCCCAATTTCTTGACTTCTATCATCTCAATATTTTCTAATTTGGGGATGAACTGAAAGAAAAGGATAAGTTTTGAAGTTAGAGAGAAATGTTATTAAGTAATATAAGGGAAAGAATATATTGAAAAGTGTTTTTCCCTGGAACATTAATATCCTGTGGTTCCAAAAAATGTTAGGAAGAATAAAGGACTAGTTTAGTTTTGAATCATACACGTCCTTTTCTTGATTATAATTTTTCTTGGCTAATATGGAGCCTTGGGCCTCTTTCCGTAACCAATTTGAAGTCACATTTCCATCAGTAAAATGGAGAACAGTTTTAATCTGGTAACAGAATTGATATAACTCCTTAATCTTTCTAAAATCAATTTTTATCATGTGAGTCACTACTTTAAGAACCTACAGTGTTTCTCCTTGCTGAGCTTAGTTTTCAAAGTCCTAGTTTTCAAGGAACTTATTTGCTTATCAGGTTTTATTCTCAGTTTTTGTTTGTCATTTGCACATTCATTTACAAAGGGGCAATGTGAAGAGCCAAATAGAGCTCTGGGTTTTGTCTTAGGTCTTATCTCAGCCCTGCCACTTACTCCTATATGGTATATAAATTAATGTTTCTGGGTCTCAGTTTCCTCATCTGTAAAATATCAGTAGAATTTTATGACCACTAATATTCCCTTCAACTCTAAATTGATGATGGTGATTCTATGAATGATCATGTTCAAGGAGCTATATGTGATCATGGAAAGTAAAGGTCAAAGAGATGAGAATAAGGAGGATAAAAAAAGTTTCTTGGAAGAGGGGGTGTTTGAGTCAGGTCTTGAAGAATGGGAAAGATTTCAAAAGGAAGAAAAAGAGAAGTCAGGAATATGATACAAGACAAAATAAGACAACCAATACAATTCTATTAAGTGCCCTACCATGTGTCAGGCACTGTGCTAAGTTCTGGAGATACAAATAAGAAAAAGAAAGACAGCTCCCTTAAAGAGTTTATAATCTAATAGAGGAAGGCAATGCAGAAAAGAAAATTTGAAAGGGTGTAGGACAGGAACTGATGCAGGGGCTTGATAATGGTGGAATCAAACCAAACAGAGCAACTAGAAAGAAATGAAGGATAACTCAGCTTCTAAGCCATCTTTAAAGAAAGGCTTTAGAAGAATTTTTTTTACTCCATCTTCCATCCCTCTAATCAGAGGGACAAAAGTAAATGAAGGTACTGATGAGTTGTGAGTACCAAAATGGAAGAATCTCCACAATGATGAGTTTCCTGGTGATGGACTAAGCCTGGTAAAGGGTGGAGGAGATG
>NW_025352749.1:0-1849 GCF_016433145.1 Gracilinanus agilis
ATGTATATATATATATGTAAATTTTTTTTTTTTTACAAAATTGGTCTTGTATCTGTGAGTCTTGTAAAATATCTCCTCAGGGAGAATAAATAGAAGGAAGGAAGGAAAGAGGGAAGGATACAGTCAATAAATCTTACAAAGGAGAAAGAAGTCATTGACTGGCTATTGATATCATTAGCTTTAGAAGCTTAGTTGATTTTAGAGAATGGGAAGAAAAATAACCCTACATCCTTATGTTAACTAACCTTTGATTTCCTTGGTGATACTATATATTTTAATTTATAAATTTGTAATGGGTGTCTAGTGTATAAACAGAATGCCTGGGATGGTTATCTCTCCATGTGGGGACTTTGAAAAGTCTGTTTCTGAGAGACTTGTGATGGTGCGTGTGGGAAGTGTCTTAGAGAGACAGACTGTGGAGCATGCATGGACATTCAGTAACTGCTTCCAGTTGGCTAACCACATGTTGAAGAGGAGGCTTTTGGATTAGAGGTATTCAAAAAGGCCTATCAGCTTCAGCTACTGCCTCTCTTCCTCATCTACTTCTGGGGGATCTTTGGAGAAGGGAGTAGTCTGACCTTGGGATTTTAAAAAGGTCAAAAAGGAAGCCATAGAAATCTAGGGATAGGAAAGTAGGATGAGTGTTGCAGACAGCCTATCATTGATGCCCTGAGGAACAAGGAATGATCTCCAGGAGGACCTTGGTGTTCCCCTCCTCCAGCCCCAGCAGAAGCTGAGGTGAGGACTCATCTGGCAAAGATGCTACCTTTGGATATGAACTTAGTGGGACCAATGCTATATAAGAACTGAGCTCATTTGCAAACCTACCCCAAGGAACTGAGGTAAAATAGGGGAGAGTATACCCCCAAGGGGAAAATGTTTGTATGTTTGTTCTTGCTATATCTATGAAGTAAATTTTGGAGGTAATGTCAAGATGGGGTGCTAGGAACAGGTGGGGATAACACAGATAATTGGGACTATATTAGATAGAAGTAGAAAAAGGAAAAAGTTACTCCAAGACCCTTATAATACTCTATAACTATAGGGGTGAGGGAATATAGCAGGCCTGGCCCTGAGAAAGTGGGTTAGACATTTAAAAGTGTTTGCACATTTTTAAACATTATTCTGAGAAGAGATTCACAGGCTACATCAGTCTACCAGTCCTTGACAAAAATGGTTAAAAACCCCTGGTCTAGATGATTCTGCAGTGTGTGTGAGTGTGTGTGTGTCTGTTTATCTTTAGAGGAAGTATTGTCAGCAATCAAATGTGGCAACCATAAATGTCCCTCTGTGATTTATTTTGGGTTTGGGGTATTTAAAGGAAAAGGTAATTGAAAAAAATCACTTTGGGAACAATATGTGGGGGACAATTAAATTAGAAGAGGTAGGAGACGATATTTTTCTGAATTTTTTCCCAGTCTTAAAGATCTATTATTTGACTACTTATAAATATAATATAAAAATAGTGGTGGTAAAGGGAACAAAAGAATCAGAGAATAAACCAAGGGAAGATATATTTTGTGTGCCTAATTTTCCATAAGACATTAATTTTTATCACTTTTACATTCTTTGAGACAGAATTGTTGGAGACTTTGGTTGGATTTACTTAAAAGACCATTCCAAGACATTATATAAAAAATGCAGTGATTTTTGGATCATCAAAGATGTTTCAGATGCCAAAACTTCTGGAAGGAGCATCCTTTCTCTCACTTTTTATAGTGTGTGGAAGTGATGATTGTAAGGCTTATGCTATTGTTCTAAAGGGGACTCTAGATTTCCTTACAGCATATCTCAGCAAATGTAACCTCTAGGTAACTTATCTAGAATGTGTGTATGTATATAGGAAGGA
>NW_025352750.1:0-5144 GCF_016433145.1 Gracilinanus agilis
GTGTCATACACTATATTATGCATTTTCTAATTACTCTCTCATTTGATCCTCACGAAAATCCTAGGAGGTAATTGTTATTATTATCCTCTTTTTTCCAGATGAGGAAAGTGTGGGAAATAGAGATAAAAATAACTTGGCCAGAGTCACATAGCCTAAGTAAATATCTAAGGCTGGATTTGAACTCCAATATTCCTAACTCCAGACCCAACATTATTTACTACTGCACCACCTAGTATCTCTTCTAGTTGAATTCTGTCTCTGAGATCTATGTAACCTTAGGCAAGTCATATAACTTCCCTAGGCTTCAGTTTCCTCATCTGTAAAATGAGTAGTTTGGATTATATCACATTTGATATCCCTTTTAACTTTAGAACAGTGACTATTGGTCAATGGTTAAACTATTCCTATGCCCATCTTACAAATAAGGAAAGAATAGATAGTTAATGTTAGAGTAAGGGTTCACATTCAAGTATTTTAAATTCCACCCCCCAAAACTTTTTCCCCATTATAATACATTGTTAATAAAGCACCAAATAGAATAGAACAATATCTGGTTATCTGTATTTGCTTCCAAACCTCTAGTGAGTCCCTAGTCACATAGCAGGGCAGGTGCAGATTGTGGGATCGAACTGCTAGGAAAAGAGTCAGTTCCAAGCCAAGACCTTCACTCAGTAGTTGAGATAGTTTTACTTAAACTTTACCGAGGAGATTAGAGAGTAAAAGGATGAAGATGTCAACAGGGCAGTATCAAATATAACCTTATACTGAAAGGGCATTCCCTCACTGGCTGGAAGGAACTCCTACATAATATATAGCAGGAAGTACCTGTACTTAATAACTTGTAATTACTCCAAATCCTTGTGTTTGGGGTTTGGCTATTCTACAGCAACCAATGCAAAAGCCCTAGATTAAACATTGTTAAATTACAGAAGCTTAATATTGGCTTCAGGGGCCATCTAGTATAACTGATATCTAAATAGGAATTTCTGTAAATCATAAATAATTGGTCAACCCACTTCTGCTTGATGAACTTCAGTGAAAGAGAATTCACTAACAGCCTAGACAAGTCTTTCCACTTTTAGAGCTTTTGTGCTTTCATTTTGAAGATTTTTCTCCCTTATATGAAGGTGAAATAGACCACCCTGTAACTTCACAGAATCACACTATCTAAGAGTTAGAAGGAACTTCAAAGGCTGTCTAGTCCTATGTCTGAAAAAGAATTTCCTTTTTTTCAGAATCTCTGATAGGTGATTTTCTTTCCTCTGCTTAAGACCTCCAATGATGGTGAACTCATTACTTCACCAGGGGGCCCATTACTTTTTGGGGGCAGAATCGTTGTTAAGACATTTTACTTTGGTTGGAACCAAAATCTGCCTCTCTCCAACTACCACTCATTTCACCTAGTTTTGCCTTCTGGAGTGAATCAAAGTAAAAATGACTTTTTTCCATACAACAGTCCTTCAAAAATAGTTATGTTTTTCCTTGATATTTGTATTTTGTATTCTTCAGGCTAAATGCAATATCTGGGGGCAGAAGGGTGGCTTAACAACATGATTTTGGTCCCCCGGAAAAGGTTATTTTAGCCTGAAATTACTCTGTGGGACCATATCCATTGAAATTTTTATACTAAACCTCCATCAATGAGCTTAATTTCAGTTAGTATCATGATTAGTTTCAAACAATGGAATAAAATAATGTAGCATTAAGAACATAAAAATATCCTCCCCACAAAATGAGATAAAATTTCCATAAATTTATATACTATACATCAGAAGATTGGACATGTAAAATAAATACACATGGGGAGGTAGGTACAGATAGAGATAATATTTTGGACAGGGCACATGTATAGATAGGTATATGGTTAAGGAAGACATGAGGCCAAGACTAATGATTAGAAAGGAAAATCATAACTTTGATATATTTCGTGGACATTAAAGTGTTTGATGATGTCTTGGTGTTATTCCTGAAAAAAGTATAGGATATGATTTTCCTGATATTGTAGCCATTGCAAAGTCTTTGCTGGTAGCAGGTGACTTTCACTTCTCAATACTATATTTCTCAACTTTGCACTCAGTATTGGATTCATGGTAGCTGCTGATCCCTGTCACTTGTACCTCCACTATTTTGATGCTTCTGTCTAAATGTAGTTTCTGGCTTAAACACAAGCTCTAAACAGATATACAATCTCGTTCCCACAGAAGAGTGAACTTTCCCAACTGTCCTTTTTATCTTAAGGGCCAGAGTTGAGTTACAACTCTTTTAGAAATTTTACCCTACCCAGTCACTATTTTGGGAGCCGGTTGGTATGAACTTTTTCTCCAATTAACAAGGCCTATCTGTTCCCAGACCCAGGAATGAAATAGAAAATCCTCATGTAAAAGGTAAATCCTTGACCCTCGTACTAGGCTTTTTGGAAAACATAATTAATATCTATTATTAATAATATTAAAAAATTAATAATATCACTAGATAGTTAAAGGTCTAAAGTTTACTCTTTATTTTTCACTGCTAGTTTCTTCTCATGGATGTCAAGGTCTTTTCCAGAAATCTTACTCTGACTTACTCTGATTTTAGTTTTATAAATTTATTTGGGTTCTTTATTAATGTTGATTACTAACCTATATTCAATCAGCCTCAGATGAGAGGCTACCCTTGCAACAACAACAAAATAAGTCTTCTTTTGGACATGGGACTTGTCAGTTTTTCAAAGCTAATATTTTGCTTAGTCTCTCAAGCAAATGAATGAAAACTGGAAAGGCAAAAGAAGAATAGGAAGCATGGTGTCATGTTGTGGGTGAGATAGAGAATCATTAATCCATCCTACTTAGCAAGTGCCAGATTGATTATTTATATGTAATCACCAAGGAAGCCACTTTATAATCACTTCCTTATTTTCTTTAAGGATTTTTGCATGGCATAGTTTCTATTTTTCTTCACATCTGATTAATATTTCTTTGGCTACATTTCAGTTTATTAAATTGGAGGAACATTAAAGTTCCTCCAGTAATGTGGTACCAAAATTATCAAAGTCAATAAAAAGCATTTATTATATTGAATATGCTGTTCTTAGTTGTTTTTTTCCTGACCAGGGTAGAGCAAGGAAGTCTAGCACAACTTTGCAACACCAGTCTGAATACCATCCCATTATTATAGCTTTAAAATCAATGTAGTGTTTTGTACTGATGTTAAACTTGTGCCATTTATGACGCATTAGAGTTAGAAAGGACCTTAGAGATCATCATTTTCAAATCTCTCTTTTTAATATTAAGGAAACTGAGGTACAGAGAGATTAAATGGCTTTCCACTAGTCACACAGGGAGTCAGGCAGATCATGAAATAGAACTGACTCTTATTTTATTAATAAGAATTTAAATATATTTCATCTAATATGACAAGATTTAATAAGGATAAATTCAAAGATATACACATGGGTTCAAAAATCAACCTCAGAAGTACCAGATAGAAAGCTATACTATGAAAAATAAATTCAAAGTCTTAGTAGGTTTTTTAAAGGCTTTGGTGGGGAATCTGTACTTATGATCTCTTTTATGTAGGAAATTCATTGACCATGCCTACATATTACTTAAAACTTATTGACATATTATTAACCGCAGCCTGCACACAACAAGAAGGTTACATCTCTGCATTTGTCCAGGCTATCCCAAATGCCTCTTAATTCATTCCTTCTTAATCTGCCATTCAGAATCTCTTGGAAGGTTTAACTCAGGTTTTATTTAATCTTTAAAATTCTGCCTCCTAAATAACAGTGTTATTGTCTTCCTCAACAATTTTTAGATAACTTTGTTCATTTCAACAGATCATACAAGTCCTTGAACTGTACATGGTTTCCTAATTTTTTAAAATCAGAACCAAGACAGTGGCATTTATTCTTAACATACCTATTTTAAAACAGATTTTTTAAATTTATGTGAAAAACTTTACATTTATCAGTATTAATTATTATCTTATTTGATTTGCCCCTCCATTATAAACTATCAAGACCTTTTTGGATCATGATTCTCTCATCTAGCATTTTGGCTAGTTCTCTCAGCTTTGTCATCTGAAAATTTTATAAATATGCCAACTTTACCTTCCTCCAAATTGTCTCAGGCTCACTGCCTAGATTCTCATTCATTCCATTTCAGAGGAGTATTCCCAGAGGCAAACTAAGTTACCGAGTTCTTTCAGGTCCTAACTTTGAGTAGGCATCTAAAATGACATAGGATTTCCTGTTCTCAAAATTGTATTATAGAAATATCCATATCCATATCTTTCTATGTAACTCTCTATGTGCTTATGTACATATGCACATATATCATTATATTGTAAGGAATTAAATTTAGGGATTTGACTAAATATAAGGCTTCTAAAGTAATATTGTGGTTTCTGATTAAAAAATAAGAAGTGGAAAGAATGAAAGAGAAATGTAAGAAGAGTAGAGAAAATGTCTAGTCGATCACACTAAATGTTGCTCCAGTGTCTGGCTTAGCCCCAACAGGGCTCGTTAACCCTTAGCCAGAGGACCTGGTGGAGTCTTATGCAAAGGTTCCAGCAATGCAGCCTCCTCCAAGAGAAGAAGGCCTCTCCAGAACTAATCTCTCCAGAAGCCAGGAAGGGAAGGCCAGCTACTCACTCACCCAAAACAAAGTCCAAAGGAGAAGATCCAGGAACAGTCCTTCAAGAAGCAGTCCAAGAACCAAGATTCCAAGTTAAAGTCGAGGTCCAAGGCCAAAGCCACCTCCAAGAGACAAGTCACCAGCCAAAACTCCAAAATGAAGATTCAAGCCAAAGACCCCTTGGACAGGAAGTTCAAGACTTTTTATAGTCCTTTTTCCACATCACTTTCTGTCCTTTCCCTCTTCACAGGGGCCAATCACAGCTTCCAAATTGCCTAGCACTGCCCAGGGGGGGCAATATCTGTAGGATCCACCTCTCATCCTCTGAGGGAGTAACTTGTATCAAAGGATTCACAAGTTTCTGACTGATTGAGTTAAAAGAGTGGAGCTCTCCAAGTATGTGACTTGTGAACCTCCTTACTTAGTGTTAAGTAGGGGTGTTTAAGTTTTTGGTTGATTAATACAAAATAGATAAAGAGGAAAAAGAATTCCCTTTCACAGCACACACACACACACACACACACA
>NW_025352751.1:0-6897 GCF_016433145.1 Gracilinanus agilis
TAATTGGTCTAGATTTAGCAGACTCTATTCTCTCCTTTTTTGAAAATTAGGCTAATGTTTGTCCTAGTCCAGTCCTACGTTATTTCCCCCATTCTCCCCAGTCATTTAAATCTCAAAGACAGTAGTTTAGTGATCAAAATCACTCTTTTAAGCACCTTTGGCCAGGTGACTTGAATTAATTCAGAAAAATAAAATATGTTCTTATTATCTCTGTATTAATATTGAGTATCAAATGCTTATTAGCCACTTCTGTCCTGTCTTTTCCAGGCCAAAGCATATTGACCTTTGTAAAGAAAATAGAAAGAAAATAGAAATTGATCAATTTTGTTGTAATTTCCCATTTATTTTTCCATCCACTAAAAACAGCATTATAATTCCTGATTTGATCATTCTTATCCCTCAATTTAGCTTTAAACGGTTCTTTCACTATTAAATCTCCACTAAGGAGATTCAGCCAAATGCTAGAACATTTTGGATTCTTACTGCCATTTAATGTACCATCTTTACTTTTCTTGCTAACGTCAGCTCACTCTTATCTTTAATAGGCCTGATGTGACTTTTGCAATATCATACCAGCCACAGCTTTACTATTCATTTTGCCACCTGCTCTTGCTTTTGTCTTCTATACATCTTTAAGAACATATATAATACATATATTTATATGCATACATGCTTATAACATGTATACTGTTTTACATCATAATCATTTCTCAATATATTCTTCTGATTTCAACTCTTTTTTTTTTAAACCCTTACCTTCCATCTTGTTGTCAATACTGTGTATTGGCTCCTAGGCAGAAGAGTGGTAAGGGTAGGCAATGGGGGTCAAGTGACTTGCCCAGGGTCACACAGCTGAGAAGTGTCTGAGGTCAGATTTGAACCTAGGACCTACCATTTCTAGGTCTGACTCAATCCACTGAGCCACCCAGCTGCCCTCCCCAACTCTTATAAAAGAAAAAATGTCAAATAAAATAATACATATAGCAATTAAGTCTTTCATATCTGCTATATTTGGCATCTGGAGTTACTTGAACTGTGAATTCAGTACTAGGCATTGCATTTCCTCTGAGTTTAGGATTATTTTTTTTTGACCTATAAATATGTATAGTGCGTGCACATATTTAAATTTGCAATATTTAGTCAGAATGTGTGGTTCTGTCTACTCCTCTTTGTATCAGTTCATACAAATCTTCTGACCGATAAACTTTTTCCCCTCAGTGATGGCAGACTGATGGGTAATTTTAAGTCAGACCTCTGACTTAAAATTCTAAAATAACTTTGGAAGCATAAATCCATTGTCTGCTATAATGACCTTTCCCTTTCCTTTAAAATTTGCTTCATGAAGCTCAAGATCCTAACAGAGAGCTGATGCTGCATCATACTGGGCTGAGTACCAGACTCTGAGTCAGAAAATATATATTTGATATGTTGGCAAATCATGTAACTCACCTAATCCTCAATTTGGTCATCTGTGAAATGAAAAAAAATTAGACAAGATGGCCCCCAAGTTTTCTTCCTGCAGTAAATCTTTGAGCCTATGATTCTATCCTAGCTTCACCAGTAATTAGCAGTCTATCCTTCAAGCAAGTAATGTAACCTCTGTGGGTTCTAGTTTCCTTATCTGTATAATAAAGGGTATGAGGCAGAGGTAGGGGGTTGTGGGGGTGGCTTAGATTATCCCTAACCATAGATTATCCAGTTTGAACATTAAATGTTTCTTTATCATCCTTTATAAAAGGATGTAATTTCAGGATTATCATAAGTAGCTTAGGATGGTGGGATTTAAATAATAACTCTGATTACTTTCCTTTTAGGTAAGCATGAGGCAGTAGGTGAATTTGGTTACTCTTTTCTTGGCTGTCTGCACTGTGATAAAGGGATAGAGATTGGACTTGAGATTCTGCTAATAGGTGGAACTCCTAGTTTAGGAAACTCCCTCTACCAGTGTAAGCTAGTACGATTTTAGCCATTTATAGGAACTTAATGAATAAATCTAAAAGACTTATGAGTAGTATATTAAATTACACTGGAGGTGGGTCACAACATGTTTTTGTTGCTGTTGAAAGTAATTCACAGAACGAAAAATATTGGAAGTCACTAGACTAGATGCTGCTATGGTCCTTTTCAGCTTTGACTCTATGAAGCTATGATTTTAATATTCCCACTTGGAGAAGCCACCACCTATTTGACATAATGCCATTTACTTCTGCAATTTTCCAGAAATTTGATTTCTATAGCATAATAATCTGAATAATTACTAACTGTGATGCAGACTATAAAATCCTATCAGTTAGAGTTAGCTCCTCCATATCCTCACCTCCACTTCCTCTAAACCAAAGGTTCTTAGCCTTTTCTGTGTCCATGCCTCAAACATTTACATGCTTGTTATCATAGAGGGAAAGTATATTTGTAATATACACGGGCAATTATTTACTGCTCAAAATTCCATGGGAGAATTTTTAGTGTACCCCTTAGATGAGTGTCAGAAATGTCTAAGGGGTCTGAGAACCAATAAATGGGGACCACTCGCCTAGTCTAATCCTCTCATTTTACAGAGGAAGAAACCAAAGCCAAATGAAGTTAAATGATTTGATCAGAGATCCAAGATTTCAGTGAGTCCCATTAGCAGCCATGCCCCTTTTTCTGAAAGGAAAAATTCAAGGTCATTGTACTTTTAATGTTTCGCTACCTTAATATAAACCCTTTTGGGCTCCCTGAAGTCTACCCTCAAAGTGTTATCAAAAAATGTATTAAGTGACGCAAAAACATTGCCAGATCCTCTCAGAATGATCCTCCCAGTTCTGGAAGACGAGTCTTTCAAAGTATATTGAATTCTTTTTGACATACTGACTGCCAATAAAGACTTTAGGAAATCATATTGATAACTAATTTCTTTCCATTTTAGTGAAAAATGAAAGAAGACAAAAGATTTCTAGTAAGATATCAGAATAAAAAAAACTAAATGTTCTGTTTCACCAGAGCACCTCAATAACATAAAAATCCGCCCAATTCCAAAAAATGGATAAAAAGAAAGAAAGTCTCCTGAATAATAGCAAAAGAATATTTACACCTTTTTTGGTATTTTTTGTATTATAATACAAATACAAATGTATTACAATACAAAAATAACAATAAAAATACAAAAAAGTAATACAATAATTGTAATACATGAGTATTACACATTGTTGACCCTGCTGACTTAGACTCTACCATACCACTGTAACCAAAGTTCAAGATTCTAAGCTAAAATTCCAAAATTTGGAAGTTGTTATGGAACTGAAGTATTGTCTTATTGAAATATAATAAATTCAATAAAAATTTAATGAAGAAGTTACTATGTGAATGATTTGTTAAGGAGGTTCAAAATGAGAAAAGTAAATGGATTAATCTAGTAACAGACTTTCTTTTTAAGCCTACTTATAATTTTCAAAAAGAATGATCACAGCTTATAGAAAGACACCATTGTGACATTTTTAAAAGGAAGAAATTATGCATGACATAATTAACTTTAATGCCTGGAAAAGCTGGGAAATAGTCCTGGCATATGCTGTGTCTGTTGGTTACATATAAACATACAAATACACATTTATTTGTATAGAGTATATGTGAATTTCATGAATTGCCCTAGTACAAATCTGACTTTGTAATATGCATGTTATTGCTGCCCAGCTAATTTTTACACAAACTGTAATAATAATAATAACAGCAATTACAATAACCAGGATTCATATAAACTTTAAATTTGCAAACTACTTTACATACTTTACATTCCATTTGATTTTCACAACAAACCTGTTAGGTACATGATAGTAGTGGTGGTAAGGAGGAGAAGTAATAGAAGACAGAATAATAATACTAATAAGCATTATAAAATACTATAAGTTTTGTAAAGTACAAGTTACCTCTTGAGAGAACAATATTAGACCACACATTAATATGCATTATGTATACACATATCACAAGCAATATAGAATAAATTTTAAAAAAGACTAAAATATTTTTTAAAAATTGGTAATAGTATTAAATTCTATGGGTTATATCCAAAGCAAATCTTAGTGGCAAATTTTGTAGATTTAGATATAACTTCAATAGAAAAATGGAAAAAAAGAAGTGAACTGACTTTCCACCCAAATAAATTAACAAAGAAGCAAAGTAGTAGCCCAAAGGAAAGTAAATAAAAATGAATAAAGAGAAATAAATAAAATTAAAAAATGAAAGAATATGTGAATTAACAAAGAAAACCAAGAACTTCTAGGAAAGAACAATCACATTAACAAATGATTGTTAAATTTAAGTCAATAGCAAAAGAAACAGAACACAAACGATAAAATTAGAAATGAAAAATAGACTATGAGGAGCAAAAAAGAAATTATGAATTTCATCAGAGAATATTATTGACATCCATATCAAAGACTATGTAATGCTAATCTGCTCTGTGTCTTTGTTTTCCAAATTTGTTCCCTTGATTAATTTTCTGTTCTTTTAACAAATACCGAGTAGTTTTGATGATCATTTGTAGTATTGTTTGAGATCTGGCTCTTTGAGGCCTACTTTCTTCCAATTTTTTTTCATTGTTTCTCTTGAGATTTTTGAGCTTTTTATGGTTTAGAATAAATTTGTTTTTATTCCCCCAATTTATCTTTTCTTCTCATTTAAGAATCATCAGTTCTTGAATTATGGCAAATACTTGTGATAATAATAGTAATCTTTGTTTTACCTCCAATCTTCTTGGAAAGGCCTATAGCGTTGACTCGTAAATAATTCTAACTCTTTGTTTTTGATAGATCCCAGGATGTGCTAGATGGCATCAATTCTAATCATCTTAGAGAAGCTATTATTAAATTTTAATTTTTACTGTGAACATCTACACCTTTCAAATAGGTAATTTTTAACCCTTATCTTCTGTCTTAGAAGCAATACTTTTTATTGGTTCAAAGAAAAAAAGAGTGTTAAATATTAGGCAATGGGGATTATGTGACTTGCTCAGAGTCAAACAGCTAGGAAATATCTGAGGCTAAATTTGAACCCAGGACCTCCTGTCCTTAGGCCTGATTTCAAATCACTGAATCACTTAGATTTTCTTGGACAAAGACATTATTTTCCCAAATCGGGCCTTGATCTGTTGCTTTACTTAAGTTCTAGCCTTAAGAAAGTGTCAATGAAGATTTTTTTCCCAATTTGTTGTTTCCCTTCTGATTTTGGCTACATTGTTTTTGTTTGCACAAAAGCTTTTTAGTATAATATAATCAAAATCATTTATTTTACATTTTGTAATTTTCTCTAACTCTTGCTTGGTTTTAAAATCTTTCCTTTCCCAGAGATCTGACAACAAATTGGGAAAAATATTTATAACAAAAAACTCTGAAAGGGGTCTAATTACTTAAATATACAAGGAGTTAAAGCAATTGTATAAAAAAATTAAGCCATTCCCCAATTGATAAATGGGCAAGAGATATGAATAGGCAATTTTCAGATAAAGAAATCAAAACTATCAATAAGCACATGAGAAAATGTTCTAAATCTCTAATAATTAGAGAAATGCAAATCAAAACAACTCTGAGATATCACCTCACACCGAGCAGATTGGCTAAAATGAAAGAAGGGGAGAGTAATGAATGTTGGAGGGGATGTGGCAAAATTGGGACGTTAATGCATTTCTGGTGGAGTTGTGAACTGATCCAACCATTCTGGATGGCAATTTGGAATCATGCTCAAAGGGCTATAAAAGAATGCCTGCCCTTTGATCCAGCCATACCATTGTTGGGGTTGTACCCCAAAGAGATCATAGATAAACAATCTTGTATGAAAATATTTATAGCCACGATTTTTGTGGTGACAAAAAAACTGGAAAACGAGGGTATGTCCTTCAATTGGGGAATGGCTGAACAAACTGTGGTATATGTGGGTGATAGAATATTACTGCGCTAAAAGGAATAATAAACTGGAGGAATTCCATGTGAACTGGAAAGACTTCCAGGAACTGATGCAGAGCGAAAGGAGCAGAGCCAGAAGAACATTGTACACAGAGACCAATACACTGTGGTAAAATCAAATGTAATGGACTTCTGTACTAGCAGCAATGCAATGACCCAGAAGAATTCTGAGGGATTTATGGTAAAGAACGTTACCCACATTCAGAGGAAGAACTACGGGAGAGGAAATAGAAGAAAAACAACTGCTTGAACGCATGGGTCGGGGTGGACATGACTAGGGATGCAGACTCAAAACCACCACACCAATGCAACTAACAACAATTTGGAAATAGGTCTTGATCAAGGACACATGTTAAAACCAGGGGAAATGTGCATTGGCTAAGGGGGGGGAAGTCAGGGGGGTGAAGGGGAAAGTAAGAGCATGAATCATGTATCCATGTTAACTTTTTTTAAAAAATAAGTATTAATAAATGCAAAAAAATAAAAAAGAGTGTCAATAATGTCAATTTAAAAGTTTGTGCCATACAAATTTTTGAAAGCCAGATTGTTAAATATTTATCAGCACACCTCTGTATTGCTCTATAAATATTGATTGAACCCACAAGGAGTTCAGTAGAAAGTTCAGGGGAGGAAGTCATCACCAGACTGGAGATATAATAGCTACAGGATAATAATAATATAAATAACCACAAAAATAATGATTATTGAAATTTATATATTGCTTTAAGATTTGCAAAGTACTTTACATCTATTATCACATATGAACCATATAACATTCTTAGATAGAGTCTTTTTTTTTTTCCTTTCCTTTATACACTCAGAACTTATCAAACTGTGGAGCACATATTAACAGTTAATAAATATTTGTTGACTCATTGATACTATTTTCCATATTAAGTAGCATCAGTATATATATATTTATGTGTAAATATATAATAAAATATATTGCATATTATATATGTTT
>NW_025352752.1:0-1934 GCF_016433145.1 Gracilinanus agilis
TCAAAGGAAGTATCAGACACCCTAGAGATGCCCAGGACTGGGTATCACAGCAAGGTTGTTACAGAGCATTGGAGCCTGTGGCTAGGGATAACCTGTTCTGTTGAACTCTTTTTGATGCAGGAAAGAGAAATAACCAAGAGGTGAGAACTTGCACATTGCAGTGAGTGGCTTTATTCCCAACTTCTGAAGAAATATCTTATTATACTTTTGCCCTCTCCCCATGACTTTGAAAAGAGATAACCAATTCATCATTAACTAGAGTATCTTCTTTGATTAATTGCATACTGCTATCAGCTCTGCATCTCTAAGCTGAAGCCCATTGAAAGCAAAAGACTCTTTTTAATGGGGACAAGTATTTTATTGTGGGAAGAGATCTGAATTCTAGACTGAGCTCTGTTACTAACTTATATGACATGAGACAAATCACTTTACTCTCTGAGCCTATTTTCTCATGTCTAAAGTGAGGGTTATAGACAAAATAATGTCTTACCTTTAATCTTTTATGTTCTCTAAACCAAGAGCTTCACATGTTAAATGAGTATTCACATTTTAATATTTTGTGTCCCAGAATTCTTATTCCAAAGTCCCCTCTACTGGTCATTTTATGTTCAAGGGCACATAGTGTGACCTAGAGGGAATGTAGTTATTAACTAAATTTGGAGTAAGGAAAGAGCCCAGAGCCTACTGCTCACCTTAATTAGCTTTGTGACCAATGCTGTTGTGCAGAATAGAAACAACAACAGCCTACCTCGTGGGGTTATTGTGAAACTGGAGTATGATCTTCAAATTCTCCCATATCTAAATTTGATGTTTCTGTTATAGTATTTTGAGAAAAACTTTTATGGGGGGTTTTTAAGAAAGAAAGTGACACAAAGTGAAAAGAAAACAACCTCAGGCAAAAGATCTTAAAATTACTTTTTCTGTCACTTACATATGCTGTATGTGTCCTCCAATAAATTATTTCATCTCTCGAAGTCTCAATTTTCTCATCTAAAAAAATTTTTAATCATCTTTGTATCACTTAACCTCACAGAGATCCAGTGAGACAAAGTCTCTGGGGGCAGGGAGGGAGAATGGAGTGAAGATGATGAAGTAAAGACAAAGAATCAACTGAGTTCTTTCAAATTCTACTCCATTCAATGTTAGACTAAAGCGTCAAAACAAATTCTGGAGCAAAAGAACCAACAAAAGAATGAGATGAAACAATTTTATAGAGTCAAAGATAACTAAGAAGGTAGAATAAAAAGGTTTGTCTCTTTGCATTGAAAATGGAGTACAGTCCAATGAAGCCCACACCCTACTTAGCCAGCAGTAGGCCATGGGGATGGCTGAATTTTCAGCAGGGGCATTTACAACTCTTAGCCCACAGATGGTAAGAGGGATGAACTACTAGTCACCAGGAAATTACAAGGGATTCTTTACTGCCACTGGGTGCATGACTCTTTTTTTTTAACCATTTATTAATATTCATTTTTAACATGGTTACATGATTCATGCTCCTACTTTCCCCTTCACCCCCCCCCCAGCAAACAAACCCCCCACCCATGGCCGATGCACATTTCCACTGGTTTTAACATGTGTCATTGATCAAGACCTATTTCCAAATTGTTGATAGTTGCATTGGTGTGGTAGTTTCGAGTCTACATCCCCAATCATGTCCACTGCAACCCATGTGTTCAAGCAGTTGTTTTTCTTATATGTTTCCTCTCCTGCAGTTTTTCCTCTGAATGTGGGTAATGTTCTTTACCATAAATCCCTCAGAACTGTCCTGTGTCATTGCATTGCTGCTGGTACAGAAGTCCATTACATTCGATTTTACCATAGTATATCAGTCTCTGTTTACAGTGTTCTCCTGGCGCTCCTTTTACTCTGAATCAATTCCTGGAGGTCTTTCCAGTTCACATGGAATTCCTCCAGTTTATTATTCCTTTTAG
>NW_025352753.1:0-3424 GCF_016433145.1 Gracilinanus agilis
TATATACATATATACATATATATATATAATGTGTATATCTA
Source organism: Gracilinanus agilis (assembly GCF_016433145.1). Lineage (NCBI taxonomy): Eukaryota > Metazoa > Chordata > Mammalia > Didelphimorphia > Didelphidae > Gracilinanus > Gracilinanus agilis. The sequence continues at coordinate 42 of NW_025352753.1, forward strand.
TCTATAGAAAAACTAATTATTTACACCTTGTCACCATTAATATACCAAGGTCCTTCAAGGCAGGGACTGTTTTTATCTTTATTTGTATGTCCAGTACTTAGCGTGGTCCTTGGGCCATCATAAGCCCTTAATCATTAATATGCCCTTTTTATTCAATTCTTTTCAAATCTGTTCTGCAATACTTTATTAGCCACTATGCAATGATGAGAAAACAAAGAAAAGATGATCAAATAAGATGAAAAGATGCAATTGATCTCATGGTGTTTAAAATCTATTGGTTACTCTTTGAGCTCTAAAGAAATGATAATTTTTCTCTCCTTTATATCTTTAGTTAAATTATTTGGACAGTTTATATATGTATGTATATACATACATATACATATATATATATATAGTGGAAGTTGCCTACATGAAAATAGGAACACCAAAAAAAATTCTCCTGCTCCCCAATAGCTTGTGATGATTTATTCTATCAGAAAGCAAAGTTTATTAAACTCCTTTTTGAAAATATTGTCTTCCTAACAGTTTGCTAAAACCATCTTCCCTAGGAGAATTGGTGCTTTGGTATGTTTGGAAGGGGAGAGAAGGGGTATGCTTGAAACAGGAGTCCTAACTTCTAAACCTATAATCCCTCCAACCTGAAACTGGCTGATCAATTGAGCTTAGAAGTTCTGAGAATTAACAGAGTCAAAGCCCATAAGGTATCTGTACTTAGTCTAGCACCAATATGGTGAGTATCCAGGATGGTATATATCAGACTGCCTCAGGAGGGAAGAACTAGCCCATTTTGGTCAAATCATCAAAGCCAATCAGTGTGACTTGCCTGAGTGACCACATCTAATAAGAGATGGAGAGAGACTCAGCCCATGTCCTACATAAAAGGAAATCATGGGATAGTGCCCTAGAAGAAAAAAGACAGACCAAAGTGTTTCCTTCAAATACACTGAGAAGGAAATAATAAGAATTTACAGCTTGTCATTTGATAAATGTTGTTTGGAATAAAAGGGGCAATGGAAGAGGAGACAAGTTTTATAATGGGATATGGAAAGACTGTGTTACCTTCCATCTTTCTAATCTCTGAGAATGATTCTGTCATTGTGCAGTGTACACACTGAGTCTCATAATGGTTGAGTCATTTCCCCACTATTTATTAGCTATTGAAAGAGCTGGGAAAGAGCTTTTCATAGCTTTCTGATCATCATCTTAAAAATTAACTCTTGACTTCCTCAAAAAGCAAACAAAAATACAAAGCCTATTACTGAACTGCTTACTTTGCTAATTATTAATTTTCATGACTTTTTTCCCCTGATTTATTTTGGATAACAAGCAGGTGGTCTGTGCTTGTTTTCATAACTGTATTAAGATTTTTAAAATCAGCTCAAAGTCTATTGAAACCATCATAAATACTTGGCTTAACATAGCTGGACAAGACTTCAAAGTTCATCTGGTAAAACACAGCTTTATTTTATAGATGAAGAGAAAGGAAGGAAGAATAATCCAAGGTATCAAATGCAACAAGTGGTAAAGTTTCTCTGAGGGCCACATAGTAAAATGATAAAATACAGGGTCCAGATTCTGAGGGCTAAGTTTACATTTTTCTTCAAATACGTCCTACTTGAGAACCTTGACCAATTCTCTTAACCAACTTGTACCTATACTTTCTTGTCTGCAAAAAAATTAAATGGTTCCTTATAGCTCTATTTTTATTATCCTTTGAGCTTTGGCTCTGTACTATATTGTGGATCATAATATAGCTTTTTACCTCAAGAATGCCCTAAGACCATTCATAATGCAAAGCTATTAATCTGAAATGAACAAAGAAGTAAAAGATATGTATAGATTGCTAAGTCCCCATTATAAAATGAAAAGTGGGAAGTAAAATATGATAAAATATAGTAACAAAAGTCTGTACAAAATCAAAAATAATCTGTGCCCCTGATGCACAGTTATACACATTTCATCTGTTTCCATCACTGTAAGAATGCATATCAACCTAAAACAAAACAACAAACTCTAAAATAAAAATTGAGAAACATAATATAATCGTATAATAATTACATGTAAAATAAATATCTACTATATAAATCAAGAAATATCCATTTAAAAAAGCACATGAATAAATATAAACTTAAAATGTATGAACAAAGAAATATATAGCAATGCAAAATAACATTTTCTGCTAATGGTTTTCCTTTATACCACCAAAATCCTGGACTATTTCTGTTGTAGATATAGGAAAGTTGAAGAACTTTAGAACAGAAAAACAAGAATTCAAAGATATTCATAGCAGCATTATTTTTAATTGGAAAAAATTGGAAGCAATCTAGATGTACAAAAATAGGATTATGATTGAATCGAGTTGTGGGAAATTAATGGAATGGAATGCTGTAATATAACCAAGAGAAATATGAATAATATAAAGAAGTCTAGGAAGATAAATATTCTTATGAAATCATGTGAAAAATAGCTAGGAGAGCAGAATACACACTAAGAAGGAACTTTTCACTGGGTCAATGAAGGTTAATGAACTAGACAAAATATCCTCATGGAAATTTAGGGGTAGTCACAAAATCTTTTTTTATGCAAGGAAATAGATTAAGTAGGTACAAAAGTTATTTAACCAGCTTAGTGAGATTTAATAAGTTTCTAACATCTTTTAAAAGAAGAAATCATCTATTGCAAGCTACCATGCTTGAAGGTGGGAAAGATAACTCTATTTTGGGTTTAATCAGAATTTTTTCATTTTCAAAGAGCTGACATATCAGGGGAGTTCTGGTAAGATGGTGGCTTAGACTGAGCGAATCTTAAAACCTCCACATCCTTATGCACTGAGATAGAAAACAATGTGCTTCAAGAAGAAAGAGGACCAAAGCTAAGAACTGGACAGAGCAGGGGGAACCCTATTGCAGCACAACTAAAGAGGTACACCAAGAAAAAGGCTTCAATACTTGAACTGTCGGGACTGAGGGTGTAGACAGGGAGTTCCAGGATCCCAAGACGCCTCCCCCATGTGCTGTGTGGAGTCTCCAGCTGCCCGGGAAATCTCAGGGCTGGTGTGTGCATTGGTTGGGAGAGAGGGCCTTGCTGGCACAGGACTCAGGGAGTCAAACACAGACACTGGAGAGGTGAATGGAGGAGAAAACCAGAGAAACACAGCAAAAACACCCAGAAGATGGTGGCTTAGAGAGAGCCATACCACAGAGCGCAGACAGCTTGGCTTCCTCATCCTGTGATAGAGAACACAGGGTTTCAAGAGGAAATAAAACCAGATCAAACATAGTGGATAGCGCTGGGGGACCCCACTGCTGGAAAGCTCAGTTCAGCAAAAAATTGCTCCTTCTTGTGACCCCACCTTTTTTTTTGTTTGTTTTTTGTTTTTCCCT
>NW_025352754.1:0-4317 GCF_016433145.1 Gracilinanus agilis
TATATATATATATATATATATAGTGATTTTTGTGGCAACAAAAAACTGGAAACCAATAAATGCCTAAAAAATAAGGAATTACTGGGTAATTAATTGTGTATGAATATAATGGAATATTATTATGCTATAAGAAATGATAGGTGGAAATATGGTTGATATTTAAAAAGATAAAATTATATTTTAAAATAAAAAAGTTGTAAATTTTCCTGAGACACAGATCCTTGAAGTCTTGGGCTCATTCTCAACTGTTTAATCACATAGCAGGTCTGTGTCACAGGGGTCCAGAGTTCCAGAAAGCCCAGCCAAATTGTACACATCAGCAGGGTGAAGCAATGTTTTCTTTGTTCCATGGAAAGCCAGATTTACTCCAGACAGAACAAAATTTCTATGGGACAATGGCAGCATCTGATCTTGAATCATAAAAAATCCATTAGACAACAGAGATTCCATAGTCTTCACCAAACTTTTCAAATGGAAAAGGACCTCAGAGACCATCTTATCTAAATTGTACATGAAAAAAGACTCTCCTAAACCACATAAACAGCCCGATAAGGGAAAACCTATTAGATCCATGAGCATCCCATTACACATTTGGACATTCTCATTATGCTTAATACCCAACTGCTCCCTCCCTCCTTCCCTCTCTCCAAGTACTACCTAACACTTGCCTCTTTGATCTCTGATTTATCCTCTCTGTGTCTTGTTTATACATCATAGTTTTGTTGTCTTCCCCCATTAGACTATAAAGTCCTTGAAACAGGGGGCTGTCTTTTACCTTTCTTTCTACCTCTGGCACCTGGTATACAATAGGTGCTTATTAAATAAATTTTGATTTGTTGGCACAAATCCCACTGGACCCAGAAGGAGAGATAATGACCGAGATATCTACTGAGCTTCAGAAAACATGATTCCCCTTCCTCCTGCTGGAGTAAACCTTAGACAGAGGCAGACATAACTTGATGAGGAAGATCATCACTTACTTGGGAAAAGGAAAAACAAGAATTGGATTTCTTGTAAAAAAATATTAATCACCCAAGGGATGAAGAGGCTTTATTTATTGCCTACCAAGCAGAGAGAGCACTATGGTCTTATTTACAATCAACCTGATGACTTAACATCTTGCTGGAAAACATTCCCCACATTTTGAGAAAGAGAGGGAGGGAGCAAAAGTAAGTAAATAATGACTGCATTCAACCGGTTATAAATCCCTACCTCACTGAGTCCTCAAATGAATTTAATTCAAGGAATATTCATGAAACATCAGTTTTATGCAAGGGACTGGGAGCTCTGGATACAAAGACAAAGGGTGCCCTAATGAGTCTACATGTCTATTGTGGGAGGGGGGAGCTGGAGGGGCCAGTAAGTATGGCAGCAAACACTGAACTAGTTGTTAGCAACATTGACCAAACAGCAGTTATGTGGAAGGTTGAGTGCCAAGCAATGCATGTTAATGTTCCTTGATTCACAAGCTCAAAGGATTTCCAGGTGGAAGGAATGATAGAACATGGAAGGTCAGAGCTGAAAGAAGCCTTAGAACATGGAATGCCAGACTGGTAAAGCCTTTAGAATACCCAATACTATAAGTGGAAGGAGCCTTAGAACAAAAACATGTGAAGTGGAAGAGCCCTTAGAACCTAGAACATGGAAGATCAGAGCTGAAAGAAGCGTTAGAACATGGAATGCCAGAGTGGAAAGACCTTTAGAATACCCAATATTAGAAGTGGAAGGGGCCTTAGAACAAAAACATGTGAGGTGGGAAAGCCCTTAGAACCTAGAACATGGAAGGTCAGAGCTAAAAGAAACCTTAGACCATGGAATGCCTTCAGAATACCCAATATTAGAAGTGGAAGGAGCCTTAGAACAAAAAATGTGAGGTGGGAGAGCCCTCAGAACCTAGAACATGGATAGTCAGAACTGGAAGTAACCTTAGAACAGAGAATGTTAAAGCTAGGAGAATCCTTAGACTCTATAACATGAAAGGTCAGATCTAGGAGGGGTCTTAGAAGCCACTGACTCCATCTTTCTTGCTTTATGGAGGAGAAAACTGAGGTTCCAAGAGAAAGGACTTGCTGGAGTTCATTGGTTATCAATAGCAGAAGGACATGACATGTGTCTCCTGGAGCTCAACACAGTGCTTTCTTTGTCCTCCTCACCAAACTGCCTTACTTCAACCCAAAGAAAAGCTTGATAATAATAACAGTTGTATAGAAAAATAATAGATCGCCTTGTGATTACAGTTAGTTCCCTAGAACTGGCAGTATTCAAGCTCAGGCTGGATGACCACCTGTCCCAGGTCTCATAAAGGAAATCCGTGCAGTAGGAGATTGAGCTTTCAGAGAGGGAAGCCAAATGAGGCTCACAGCAACTTAGTCAGCTAGAAGAGAAGCTCGGTGAATCAGCCAGGGGCTGCTATGGACAGAGCACTGGATTTGGAGTCAGGAATTTTTGAGTTCAAATCTTGCCTCAGATACATGCTAGCTATATGACCCTCGGCATCTCACAGCCTCAGACCGAACCACCTCATTCGTAAGATTTGGAGTAATAATCACGCCACTTCCCAGAGCTGAGACCCAAGGAAAGAGCAATCATTTCTATCTGGGAGAGATCAAAGAAGGCTTCATGTTGAAGGCGCCATAGAAGCGAGATGGACCTTGAAAAATAGTTAGGATTTGGACCAGTGGAGCAGAGCAAACAGAAGAAGAGCTCATTTATAGAAAATTGGGTTGAACAAAAAAAATCTCTCTCCACCTCAGACATAAAGTGACCTCTGCTTGAACCTACCCACCATAATCTCTTTGTTTGCCCATAGCCAGTGTATATGACCCAAGTGATAAACCACTGGGTGACATCTGTTGTGTGAGACCCAGTGGTTGAGCTGGCTTCCAGACAAAGAGCTCAGTTCTACATAAAAAGTGCAACCATGGCCCGGCTCAGTGGGGCTTCTCCTTAGATGGAATCCATGATGCTGGGAGCTCCCCATATAACTGGCCCTCTTGGCAGCACTGCCATGGGTTGGGGTTCACTCCTGCTGTTGGACACATAAACTTAACATCACTTATCTTTTTTACTGCTTTAATAATAAAAGTCTTTTCACCACCATGCTGAAACTCTCATTATGTGTCATTTCTCCACGATCTTCAAATTTAGAGCTACTGAGATCAACATGGAGTGGGGAGGAGATGAAGGAAGGAACTAAATGTTTCAGCACAGAACCTACTATATGTCAAGCACTGGGCCAAGCACTATTTTTAATACATATTATCTCATTTGATCCTCATGTCATTCTGAGACACTGCTATCATTATCTCTGTTTTGCTGTTGAGGAAACTGAGGCAGACAGAGGTTAAGTAACTTGTCCCAGGGTTATATAGCCAGAAAATATATGAGGCCAGATATGAATCCAGGTCCAGTGTTTTTTTAAAATAATTTTTATTTTTTAGAAAAGTTATCATGGTTACATGATTCATGTTCTTACTTTCCCCTTCACCCCCCAACCTCCCTCCCCATTGCCGATGCGTATTTCCACTGGTTTTAACATGTGTCATCAATCAAGACTTATTTCTAAATTGTTGATAGTTGCATTGGTGTGGTGGTTTCGAGTCTACATCCCCAATCGTGTCCGCCTCAACCCATGTGTTCAAGCAGTTGCTTTTCTTCTGTGTTTCCTCTCCTGTAGTTCTTCCTCTGAATGTGGGTAGCGTCTTTTCCTTAAGTCCCTCAGAATTGTCCTGGGTCATTGCATTGCTGCTAGTACAGAAGTCCATTACATTCTATTTTACCACAGTATATCGGTCTCTGTGTACAATGTTTTTCTGGCTCTGCTCCTTTCACTCTGCATCAATTTCTGGAGGTCTGGAATTCCTCCAGTTTATTATTCTTTTGAGCACAAGTCCAGTGTTTTAACTACTGTGTCATCAACTGCCTTGAGGGGGTCCCTCAGAGTAGGGTGGGATGTAGGGAGAGAAGAAAGGGAAGGACATTTGAGTTGCAGAAAGTAAAGGCATGATAGGCAGCTAAGTGGCCCAGTGCAAAGAGAGCCAGGTCTGAAGACAGGAGGCCCTGGATTCAAGTCTGGCTTCAAACATTTCCTATCTGGGTGACCCTGGGCAAGCCACTTAACTCCAACTGACTAGCCCTTACCATTCTTCCATCTTAGAATGATACTTAGTGTCAATTCTAAGACAGAAAAAAGGTTCTTTTTAAATTTAATTTTTTAAAACCCTTACCTTCTACTTTGGAATCAATACTGTGTACTGGTTCTAAGGCAGAAGAGAAGGAAGGAAGGAAGGAAGGAAGGAAGGAAGGAAGGAAGGAAGG
>NW_025352755.1:0-335 GCF_016433145.1 Gracilinanus agilis
TACCAAAAAACTTCTTTACTGAATTAGGAAAAACTATAACAAACTTCATATGGAATAACAAAAGATCAAGAATATCAAGGGAAATAATGGGAAAAAGTGCGAAGGAAGGGGGCCTAGCAGTACCAGATATTAAACTATACTATAAGGCAGCAGTCGTTAAAACAATATGGTACTGACTAGGAGATAGAAGGGAGGATCAGTGGAATAGACTTGAGGTTAATGACATCAGTAAGACAGTATATGATAAACCCAAAGAGCTCAACTTTTGGGTCATGAATCCACTATTTGACAAAAACTGCTGGGAAATTTGGAAAACAATATGGGAGAGATTAGGT
>NW_025352755.1:431-4144 GCF_016433145.1 Gracilinanus agilis
CGAGCTAACATAATAAAAATGACAATTCTACCCAAATTAATTTACCTATTTAGCGCCATACCTATCAAGCTACCAAAAAACTTCTTTACTGAATTAGAAAAAACTATAACAAATTTCATTTGGAATAACAAAAGATCAAGAATATCAAGGGAAATAATGAAAAAAAATGTGAAGGAAGGGGGCCTAGCAGTACCAGATATTAAACTATACTATAAGGCAGCAGTCGTTAAAACAATATGGTACTGACTAGGAGATAGAAGGGAGGATCAGTGGAATAGACTTGAGGTTAATGACATCAGTAAGACAGTATATGATAAACCCAAAGAGCTCAACTTTTGGGACATGAATCCAGTATTTGACAAAAACTGCTGGGAAATTTGGAAAACAATATGTGAGAGATTAGGTTTAGATCAACATCTCACACCCTACACCAAGATAAATTCAGAATGGGTGAATGACTTGAATAAAAAGAGGGAAACTATAAATAAGCTAAGTGAACTCAAAATAGTATACCTGTCAGATCTCTGGGAAAGGAAAGATTTTAAAACCAAGCAAGAGTTAGAGAAAATTACAAAATGTAAATTAAATGGTTTTGATTATATTAAGCTAAAAAGCTTTTGTATAAACAATAACAATGTAGTCAAAATCAGAAGGGAAACAACAAATTAGGAAAACATCTTTATAACAAAAAACTCTGACAGGGGTCTAATTACTCAAATATACAAGGAGTTAAATCAATTGTATAAAAAATCAAGCCATTCCCCAATTGAAAAATGGGCAAGAAACATGAATAGGCAATTTTCAGGTAAAGAAATCAAAAGTATCAATAAGCACATGAGAAAGTGTTCCAAATCTCTAATAATTAGAGAAATGCAAATCAAAACAACTCTGAGGTATCACCTCACAGCTAGCAGATTGGCTAAAATGAAAGAAGGGCAGAGTAATGAATGCTGGAGGGGATGTGGCAAAATTGGGACATTAATGCATTGCTGGTGGAGTTGTGAACTGATCCAACCATTCTGGCTGGCAATTTGGAACTATGCTCAAAGGGCTATAAAAGAATGCCTGCCCTTTGATCCAGCCATGCCATTGTTGCGTTTGTACCCCAAAGAGGTCATAGATAAACAGACTTGTATGAAAATATTTATAGCTGCGCTTTTTGTGGTGGTAAAGAACTGGAAAAGGAGGGTATGTCCTTCAATTGGGGAATGGCTGAACTAACTGTGGTATATNAGAGATCATAGATAAACAGACTTGTATGAAAATATTTATAGCTGCGCTTTTTGTGGTGGTAAAGAACTGGAAAAGGAGGGTATGTCCTTCAATTGGGGAATGGCTGAACAAACTGTGGTATATGCTGGTTATGGAATACTATTGTGGTAAAAGGAACAATAAACTGGAGGAGTTCCAGGTGAACTGGAAAGACCTCCAGGAACTGATGCAGAGCAAAAGGAGCAGAGCGAGAAGAATACTGTACACAGAGACTGATATACTATGGTTAAATATGAATACAATGGACTTCTGTACCAGCAGAAAGCAATGACATAAGACAGCTCTGAAGGATTTATGGTAAAGAATGCTACCCACATTCAGAGGAAGAACTATAGGAGAGGAAACATATAAGAAAAACAAATGCTTGAAAGCATGGGCTGAGGAGGACATGATTTGGGATGTGGACTCGAAACTACCACCCCAATGCAAATATCAACAATTTGGAAATAGGTCTTGAACAAGGACACGTGTTAAAACCAGTGGAAATGTGCATAGGCTATGGGTGTGGGGACGGGGGGGTGGAAGGGGAAAATAGGAGCTTCAATCATGTAACCATGTTAAAAATGAATATTAATAAATGATTAAAAAATTTCTATGTGAGACCTTTCTCTTTTTGACTCTTCTTGTAATGGGTGTACACACACATGCACACACACATGTGTATGTATATCTATGAATATATTTATGTCAGTAAAATACAACTTGGGAATGTAACTCTTTAATCATATGTTGCATCATTCTCTGGATTTATATCCCCAAGTTGTATATTATTGGTAGTTTGGCTTAGCAGTGAATTGCTGACTTGTTTTCCTCTCTGGGAAAAATAGAATTAAGTGTGTTTTATCTTCAGTCTTCTTAAGTCAGGACTGGTCACTGCTCTCTCTCATCAGAATTTTGAGACCTTTGTAGATTCTATCCCTTTCATATCATTATTTAGGTAATCATGCAGATTGTTTTCCATTTCTCTTCTTTTCACTCTGCACTGGCTTTTGACATTGTTGCTCAGTCATTTTGGTCATGTCTAACTCTTCAAGATCTCATTTAGGGTTTCTTAGAAACGATACTATAATGCTTCACCATTTCATTTTCTAGTTGGTTTCACAGAAGAAGAAACTGAGGCAAATAAGGTAAAGTGACTTACCCAGATTCTCAGAGCTCATAAGTGTCTGAGGTCTGATTTGAACTCTTTAAGTTGGGTCTTCCTGACTATACCTGACTCTCTGTCCACTATACCAGCTACCTGGTCAGTTGTTTCTTTATTTCCCCAGATCTATCCTTTTCAATTCAAAACCATGCTATGGAGCTCAGTCCAAAAATGGAGTGGAGGCTTTAGAAGGAAGTGAGATGTCTCTCTACTAAAGGCCTTCCAAGAGGTAGTTGGTTATTCAACGAACTCAAGCTTTGGGACTAATGTTATGTAGAGATGGAAAGCATAGAATCTCTGAAAAATACAGACAGCCTCATCCAGAATTCCAGGGGACCCCCCCCTGGAGAACTTTGGGTGAGGGGCAGTTGAGAAGGGTTGAGGCAGTTGCTTTGTGGGGGTTGAGGTGAGCAGACTCACTGCTTACTGCTCCTGACTTGGGGGGTTCACCTGAGTGGCCATTGTGGCATAAGCCCTCATGGTTTCTACTCTGGGGTTAGCCTGCTTTGTAGGGTTAATCCTTATCAATATCAATATAACAATTATTTAGAGATTTAGTGATTAGATATATTCACTGTTAGCAAGAGAGCCAGTATAATTAAGTGCCCTTCACCCCCACCTGTCGGGGGGGAAGGGCAGCTTCAACCTAACAGATCAGGGTCACCTTTCCTTATCCAAAAAACCCTAATTATCCCCTGTAGCTTTTCTTTTTTACTTCTTAATATAAGCCTTACCTACAATATATGTGCCTGGGAATTATTTGGGAGATACTCACAGCCCAAGTCTGGTCATCTAGCTTGAATCCTGTCAGCTGCCAGATTTAAGAAGATTGATAAATGGACAAGGGACATGAATAGGCAATTTTGAGATAAAGAAATCAAAACTATCAATAAGCACATGAGAAAGTGTTCTAAATCTCTAATAATTAGAGAAATGCAAATCAAAACAACTCTGAGGTATCACCTCACACCTAGCAGAATGGCTAAAATGATAGAAGGAGAGAGTAATGAATGTTGGAGGGGATGTGGCAAAATTGGGACATTAGTGCATTGCTGGTGGAGTTGTGAATTGATCCAACCATTCTGGATGGCAATTGGAGCTATACGCAAAGGGCTATAAAAGATTGCCTGCCCTTTGATCCAGCCATACCATTGTTGGGTTTGTACCCCAAAGAGATCATAGATAAACAGACTTGTATGAAAATATTTATAGCTGCGCTTTTTGTGGTGGCAAAAAACTGGAAAAGGAGCGTATGCCCTTCAATTGGGGAATGGCTGAACAAAATGTGGTATATGCT
>NW_025352756.1:0-4563 GCF_016433145.1 Gracilinanus agilis
AGGAAGGAAGGAAGGAAGGAAGAAATGAGAGATAGAGGGAAGGAAGGAAGGAAGGAAGGAAAAGAGACCGAAGCATCTTTTTTTAATGCACAGAAAATAGCAGAAAGAACCACAAACTAAATGCATTAGATATATCTTAAAATCATCTCATTACAGAGTTTTGCAGTTTCAAATATTATCTTCTTCTGTTCTACAATGAATAGGAAAATACATTTTATTTGATGTTGAGATTAGAATTTTTTAGAAATTAAAAGCAGTTCGCATGTCCTTCCAAGCCTTATCCTCTCTGAGAGCAAACATCACTAGTTTTGCAACTAATCCTCACGTGGCATGATCTCCAGGTCCTGCAGCATCCTGAATGTTTTTAGTAGTTCAAGGTCAACTTGGTTGGAGTTTTCCAAGAGTGTGTCCCAGGAATCTGGGTTTGACTCTGTATAGTTTAACTTTTTTTTTTTATCAACAACAACATCCGATTTACACATGACATGAATCTGGTAGGTTAGAAACCCAGCAAATGACAGCCAGGATCCTAAAGGGTCCTGACAGGCTGGCGCATTAGAATAATATGTTTTTAATGACTAATCGGTCAATTTAGCAAGTGTTTATCATCTACCTTGCTTTCTCACTGAACAATAAAAAGATGAGAATAAATTCCCCAACACAAAGACATACAGCACAGTGATAGAAATCCCCATTTGGGTCATTCCCCCAAATGCATGTCTCATTCTGCATCTTAAGTCCATCCCCTCCCTGCCACGGTAAGGAAGTGGGTAGCATTGGGCTGACTCGAATAAGATGAAGCTTCTGCAGGGTTTCAAAACTCAACTTCAGACCTGCAGGATGTAGGGGGCAAGAGGGGTCCAGTGAGATGATGAGAGAGCAGTTTGTCCTGAATCTGGAGCAGCAGTGTAATGCGACAGGCCCCAAGGCTAATATGATCTTGGGCAGCCAAGAGAAGGAGGAGGAGGTGATCCTCCTGGCAGGCCACCTCTGGATTGCCATATCGTTTTGGGCTCCATGGTTTATGATGGACAGTAAAAAGCCAGACAGCTCCTGGAGGAGCAGGACCAGGATGAAGAAGGGCCCAGAGTTCAGAGCAGATGAAGGAAACGAGTGTCATTAGACTATAGAAGGAGACAGGGAGAATCTGAGAGCTTGGATAAGAGTTTAACTAGATGGCTGCTGAGGTCCCTCCAATAGAGACTCAGATTCTGTTTTCTGAACGGGATGCTTGACATAGAAACCACTTTCTCAACCTGGCCAGGTGGCCCCAGGAGTGCCATGCCTGGGCCTGGCGAGGCAGCCCTGATTCCTTCCCAGTTGAGAGAGGTGTACCCTCAGCTGCCTACACCATCCACAGCCCTTGCACCTGTGCTGGATGACAATGCCCAGGTTACACACACACACACACACACACACACACACACACCAGATGTTCAACAAATTGTTTACACTTCCCCAAAGCCTTCTTTCCTATTTGTCCTTTCTAACTTTGAAACCAATCCTCCAGGAGGCCCCCATCCTCCTTCAGGCTGAAGTGTTTGGCCCAGAGAAACCTTTCCTTCTCTCCCTTTCTTTCTCTTTCTTTGGCACTGGTACCCTCCCACGGCCAGTTTAAGTGAAAACAGAGCATATACCTTGACTGCATGCATATGTGACGCCCATTTTACAGATGAGCAAGTGAGATTCCAAAAAGTTAAATAACAAAGCCAAGGTCACACAAATAGTTCATGTCCTATTCAGATCTCCTAACCCCACATTAGCTTCTTCCCACTAGGCAATATTGCCTTGAAGCACTGGGTTCACTTTAGCCACCTTATTTGTCTGAGTGGAGAGGGAGGAGGAGAAGGAGGTGAAAGGAGGGAAGATAAACATAACTTTGGAGCAAAGGGATGCTGCAAGTTCCACTGTGGGGGGAAGTCTGGATCTGGAGCCAGGGGACATTACAGAACGGTAAAGCTGGAAGGGTCCCTGCAGGGATCATCCAGTGGTTTTTTACAAGTGAGACTAGTGAGTGAAGAAACATTCCTGAAGGCACAGAGGTGGCTGCCTGGGGAAGTGGGTGGGATACCAGGAGGAGGAGGAGAGCTTTACCAATGTGAAAAAGACAGTCTGGAGAAGTGGGCACAAAAGGTGGATCTGCTCGTATTTACCCCTGGCCTGCATCTGTTTCATTGAATCCCTGTTTCTTCACTTCACTCCACCTGCCCCCCACCCCAGCCACTCCACCACTGAATGTTTCTTCTAGAGCACTCTTGGGTAGGTTTCCCTGTGATGTGATCGTAGGCTGATTCCTAACCAGCCAAACAGGAGAGGCCATGGTTGCTGCTTCCTATTTTGGAGAGAAAAGAAGTCTGCCTGGCCCTGAACAGGCAGATAAGAAAGATAGTACCATGAGCTCCAGCCTGTGGAGGCTACTGGCTGGACTCCCAGAGGATCCAGATACTTACTTACGCAGGCAGGAGTGCACAGGATGAATGGGCACCCTTGAAACAACTGTGAGTTGTTCTAGGGACCCAGGACTCCCATGGATATTAGGGTTCCTTTCATCATTACAGATTGCAGCCCACCTGGACCTGCCAAGGGCTGCACTGGTTCCCTGCCTCTGTAAGTTAAGAAGATTTGTGTACCCTTCTAGATGTACGTGTTATTCCTTCTTTGACCCAGTTCTGATGATAATAGGGTTTTAGCATCACCATCACTCCACCACTTCCTCCTCTCCACTGTAAAAGTTATTCCATTCACCCTTCTTTTGTATGAGATAATTGGTCTATTTTACTTCTCCCCACCCAATTTTATTTTTGAGATCATTCCATCATACCCATCTCAACGCCAAGCTTTCTACCTCTGTGTATTCCTTCAAACTACCTAGTAATATTATCATTCTTAAAAGTCAGATAACATTTTCCCATATAAGAAGTAAACCGTTTGACCGACCGTATTAAATCCCTTATAATTGGCCTTTTACCTTCTTATGTTTCTCCTGATTCTTATAGGTTACGTTTTCTGGTCCGTTCTCGTCTTTTCCTCAAGATTACCTGCAAGTCCTTTAATTTAGTAAATATATATATACATATTTATATATATATACATATTTATATTTATATATATACATATTTATATTTATATATATACACATATTTTCTTTCTTTTCTTGCAAGATTACTCTCAGCTTTATTGGGTCCTTTTTTGCTTACTAATTTTTTAGCAGCCTATTTCTTGGCTGTTTACTTTTTGTTAGGGTCAGGATTTGCTCCTGAGATTGGGGGGGGGATAATGCCTCACTCAGGCTTTGGGTTTTCCATGCTCTTATTTTCTGAGTTCTATGTGAAGGCCTTGGACTCCTTGATTCTTTCAATGTGTCATGATCTAAGACCAGGTGTGATCACTGCTCCTCTGAGTTATACCTGGTGCCCCCGAGTAGCCAACCAGAGCCTCCAGTGGGGCCGCTACCACAAACACTCTTACTCCACCCCCATCCCTGTGGTCCCCTCAGGTGGCTACAAGGTTCAGCTTCCCCCTCAGCTGGCCTGGGAGTGACCACAGGCTATAGGTCCTCAATGCTCTTCAGCCAACCTCACTCACCAGTTCCATGTGCTCACTCCTCCTTGTCCCCAGCCACACCTGAGATATGGGCTGATTGGTGTACCTGAGCCTGTACCACCAGAGGGCCTGTAATCTTCTCCTGTTCAGCTATCTAACTCCCATAGAGTTCCTGAATCTGCTGCTGCCCCAGCTATAGCTACCCCCAGGGCTTGGGCTCATGGTTTGGAGACTGGTGGAATCTGCCCAGAGGTACTTGGCAGAGGCCAGCCCATCACTCCAGACGCACCCCTGACGTCCGAGCTTTCCTCCTATCCTCGCAAGTTGTGTTGGGCTAAGTTGAACTGATTTTCCCCTCCCTGCCCCCCCCCCCACTTTTAATTATTTCTGAAACTTTAGAGTTCACTTTGAGATATTATTTTAAATTATTTGTGGGGAATTTGAGAGGGCCGGGCCATTTCCTGCCCAATTCTGTCCTCTTTCCCCATACTTATTATCTCCATTTCTTTTTCTTCTTTTATTGCTATAGCTCGAATTTTGAGCACTATATTAAGCAATAATGGGAATAGTTGGCATCCTTGCTTTAACCCTGATCTTATCGTATTCTCCATTTCATATAAGGTTTGCTTCTGGTATTCAATTTTATTTACTATTACAAAGAAAAATTCCTCCATTCCTATGCTTTCTAGTGGGTGTGAATGTGGGTATCGGGGAATGTTTGAACAGACATGAGTGCAGGATTTTGTCAGAAGCTTTTCCCCATCTACTCATATAATAATGTGGTTTTCTTATTAATATTATTTATTATATTCATAGACTTCTTTATGTTGAACCAACCCTGCGTTCCCGGTATGAATCTGACCTGGTCATAGTGTAAAATCTTTCTAATATGTGATTGGGGCCTATTTGCCAATATTTTATTTAAAAGTTTCACATCGGTTTTCATTTCATTTTTTTTTTAAATTTTAAACCCTTAACTTCTGTGTATTGACTTATAGGTGGAAGATTGGTAAGGGTAGG